>NC_135567.1:5114898-5294898 GCF_964340395.1 Glandiceps talaboti | reverse complement strand
CTTGCCATACAAAGCGAAGAAATAATGTTTGGAGGTAAGAAATGGTTGCTTTACTTGGAGTAGTACATGTCAGTCTGTGAATAAGTTTTGATGCGAAAATCTGGTTAATAATTAGAACCCTGTCACGATACGACATACCTGGTGCATACGATGTCCACTTTTTAATTTTATTTTCAATGGTGCATGTTAATTCGGTCCAGTTCTTTTGGGTGTATTTTTCGTCGTTGCCCTGATGTACGCCAAGAAGTTTAAGTCCGTTTGTGTTCCATTTTAAACCAAGGGGGTTGTCAGTTCGATGTCGCCAGCTCCCTGCCCATAATCCTTCCGATTTTTGGTAGTTTACTTTAGCGTTTGATGCTTGTTCATAGACAGACAGACATGTTTTCAGTTTAACGAAGTCTTCATCTTTGGTTTGAAATATTTCGACATCGTCGGCATATGCTGAGAGGTATGACGTGTGTCTTGGAATTGTGGGTATTTTTTGTCCTGTAATGCGGCTAGTATTTCTTATTTTGTGGAGGAGTGGTTCGAGGGAGATGATGTATAACTGTCCTGAGAGGGAGCACCCTTGTCTTACTCCGCGTTTAATGTTCAAAGGGGCAGTTAATGTGTCGTTTATGCGAATGAGGGACTGTATATCGGTGTACAATGTCTTGATGAAATTTATGAAACGTGTGCCAAAGCCAAATGATTCCAGGGTCTGTTGCAGGTAACCGTGATGAACTCTGTCGAATGCCTTTTCTTGATCAAGGGCAACGATTCCTAGTGAAGAATTAGTTTCATTTGCTAGGGATATACTGTCACGGAGTAGATGAATATTGTCAAAAATTGTTCGTTGTGGAATGGAGCATGTTTGATCTTCGTGGATAATTGTTGATAGTACAGTACGGAGTCGAATGGAGAGGGTTTTTGCTAGAATCTTGTAATCGCTGCAAAGCAAACTTATTGGTCTCCAGTTTTTAACGTTCGAGTTATCTCCCGGTTTTGGGTGCAAACATATGACCGCCTTTTTGCATGATAGTGGAAGTTGGCCTGTTTCCATGGATTTGATGAAGACGCTGTGTAGATCTTTGCCTATGAGTGGCCAGAATGTTTTGTAGAAATCATTAGGCAGTCCATCTATTCCTGGGGAGCGATCCGTTGATAATTGGGTGACTGCATATGTAAATTCTTCGTATGTAATTTCGTTGTCCAGGTATTTTCTATTGTCGTCGTTAAGTTGTGGTAAATTATTTAGAATGATTTCCTGAGATGTGTTATCAACTGGTTCTGGTGTGTACAGTTTTTGATAAAAGTTGTAAATAATGTCACGAATTTCTTTAGGATCTTCGGTGATTGTATTATCTGTTCGTTTGAGATGTAGAATTGATCTCATTTTGCCTTTTTCTTTTTCGAGCGCGAAGAGGAAATTCTTATTCGATGACTGACTGTTGTTAAGGAAGGTGTGGCGGGAACGTACAGCTGCGCCCCGAGTTTCAATGTTTATGAGTTCAATTAGCAGTCTTTTCTTTTCATTGTATTCATTAATGAGTTCTTCATTGCTATTCATTGTTTTTTCAAGGTGTTGAATGTCTTGTTCTAACTCTGTTATTCGTAGTTTGCGATCACTGCGTTTAGATGCACAGTATTGTTGAGTGAGAAGTTTTATCTTTAATTTTCCAAGATCCCACCAAGTGCAAAGGTCTGTGTAATTGTCTTTTTGTTTTCTCCAATGTAGCCAAAAATGTGTGAGTATTTCGCGATAATTTTCATTAGTTAAGATTTCCGTGTTGAAACACCATAACGGACTGCGTTTACTTGTTTGCTTTTGTGATAGAGTCAGTTTTACGAGCGAGTGGTCGGAGAAGGCAAGTGAAGAGTTGTGGATATTTATTGATTTAGTCCGAGTTTTCATCCATTCGCTCATATAGATTCTGTCTAGACGTGCTTTTGTTCTGTTTCTGTGCCAAGTATAGTTTCGATCATTGTCATGGAAATCGCGCCAGGTGTCAATTAGTTTGTATTTGTTTATGATGTTGCTAAGGGAACGAACGGTATGGCGATCTGATTCAGAGCATTCTTGTCTATCTAGTTCTGGGTTCAAAGTGCAGTTAAAGTCACCTCCTAATATTATTGGATCTTCGTTTAAATTGGAAATTGTTGTATCGAGTTTGGCAAAACAGTGTAAGCGTTCCTTTGCATCGTTGTGGGCGTAAACGTTGATGATATGTATAGGTGTGTTGTTAACTTTAGCATGGATATGGAGTAGATGTCCTGGGGTGGGTTCTGACGAGTGTATTATTTCTATTTTTGTGTTGGGTTGAAAGAGAATTGCAACTCCTCCGCTGTTGCTGGACTTGTGAGAGAAGACGCATTTTCCTCTCCACACTAGTGGCCAGAGTGATTCTTCATTAACTGTGGTGTGGGTTTCCTGTAAAAGGTAGAAGTCTGCCTGGTTGAACTGTTTCAAGTGTTCAAAGATTTTGTATCTTTTCATGGAGTCGCGACATCCACGGGTGTTTAAAGTCACACAGGAAAGGGAAGCCATGATTAGTGATATGTAAATAGTGTAACTTACTATCATAGTGAAGTTGTTGGTGATTTGACGGGGTTTATTTCGTTGTTCAAACTGTTCGTACGTGTTTCCTTATTTTCTTGACCAGTTTGAGGATTCGTGCTTTTGCGGAGACATTGAGAGGTTGTGTTGTACGATAATTGAGTAATTCTGTTGTGAGTTCTTTGAGGTTAGGATTGAAGTCGATGCATTGCTGGATGAATTTCTTCGAATGTTTTGTTTCCTGTAGAAATTCTCGTATTGCCGTAAATGATATTTTGGAGTTAAGTAGTGTGGTTTCTGAAATGTCTGATATTACGGAATCGTTGTCATCGATGTCACTGTCGTTCGTTGAACAATCTTGAGTTGATACGGTGGGAGTTGATTGGAGAGGTGGATATGATATATTGTACTGACTCGTAGATATTTCTTCATCTTCTTCGACTGCGACGGAGCGAGGCATTTGGGTAAGTCCGCTGAGATCTAAAGATGGTGACTGGTCGAAGGAAGGCACTGACGAAGGGAGGTCAATGGAGAAGTTGAGATCTGGAGTGGGAGGAAAAGGCGAAGGAGGGGTTTGTACCCTCTCTTCAACGGTAGTGGTGGCGTCGGGTTGCGTTTCGTTTTCATTGACTGTTTCAGTTTCCATGTCTGCTGTTCGGACTGCCTCTGGCACAGGTGTTGTTACTTGTTTGTTTACGGTGGTTGCAATGTCGTTATTGTCATTTTGTGTATATTCTTCGTTTCTCTCGGTATTTCTTGTTTTAAGTTCGTTGGACGAGTGTTCTTTGTTTGAGGCTTGTGCGATGATTTCGTTTGCAGGTGATTGACTAATGTTCATCGGTTCTGTTTCGATGTTGACAGGTTGTGCAGTGGTATTGGTATGCGTGCTATTGTTATTTACATTCTGTTGGTTGACATCTTGGTTTTCGGTATTTATGCTATCGTTGTCTTCGGTTTCTTGTGGAGATTTACTTTTTGGACAGTTACGTTGAATGTGACCTTTTTGATTACACTTAAAACATTTCATTTCATCGGTTGACAGATATACTTTGTAGTTTCTTCCCTCATATTCAATTAAAGTTGGTCCGTTTACATGTCCATGTAGGTCGTTGTCTAGTAGAACGAATACTTGTCTGCGGAAAGACTGTACATGTTTTAGTTTATCGTTTTTGCAGCCAAGAGGGATTGTTTTTATTCCGCTCACCAGTTTTCCAAATCTTGACAGCTCGTATTCAATAGGTTCACTTGGTATGAAGGGGGGAACTCCAGAAATGACGATCTTAGTTGCTGGTTTTACCAGGGGTTCGACATAGCTTGTGTAACCACTTACTTGTAGGCCCTTGATGCAGACTGTTTCAACCCAAGTTATTGAGTTAAAATACACAACCACTGATCCGTATACTCTAGAGGCAGCTTTGATGTTATCAGCTCCGGTTATTTCGGCCAATGCATTGAGATACGTTTCTACCGGGATGCCGTCGATGGGTTCACATTTGATGGCATGTTTACTTGTAAGTCCGGCAATATTTACAGATGGTCTGCCAGTAGCTTGGGCGGCCATCTTGCCTTTGTTGGCCGCCCTACCGACTATGGAATTAAATCCACCGAAATCTCTCCAATCGTTCTTCGATAATCTTCTTTCCACTTCTCAAGTTGGATAAAACGGTATATTTAAAGTGTCTGTTGTAAAATTATTTGGTTATTTCCACAAAAAGACGAGAAAAACGTTGAGTTTGAAGAGCGCCTGCTACATACGACTTCCTATAGTAGTAGTAGTAGTAGTAGTAGTGGTGGTGGTGGTAGTAGTGGTAGTAGTAGTAGTAGTGGTAGTAGTAGTAGTAGTAGTAGTAGCAGTAGTAGTAGTAGCTAGTAGTAGCAGTAGTAGTAGTAGTAGTAGTAGTAGTAGTAGTAGCTAGTAGTAGTAGTAGTAGTAGTAGTAGTAGCTAGTAGTAGTAGTAGTAGTAGTAGTAGTAGTAGTAGTAGTAATAGTAGTAGTAGTAGTAGTAGCTATAGTAGCTAGTAGTAGTAGTAGTAGTAGTAGTAGTAGTAGTAGTATAGTAGTAGTAGTAGTAGTAGTAGTAGCTAGTAGTAGTAGTAGTAGCTAGTAGTAGTAGTAGTAGTAGTAGTAGTAGTAGTATAGGAGGATGAAGAGGATGGGTGTTGTATACAACTTACGTCTATGTAATATTCATGAGATTTATACATTGTTGTTGTTGATGATCCAATGAATTTGGACAATAGGGTTACCGCCACTTCATTCCGAATAACTCGAAATGTCGGCTCATAGTTTGCTTCCCGTCGACACCGTGACTGCTCGTCGCAGTTAGCATGGTTATTCTGGAACACAAAAGTAATGGAAAGTTCAGTGTATTAAAGTGAAATCACGTTCTCAAGATTTGTCATAATTTGATGATGAATAAAATATAACTAACCTGGAAATGGTCGGTTATGTTGTCCAAAAAGAAGTTGACACGCCTCCAATCTTGCCTGGGCGTCCCCCTCTCTCCCATTAATGTACTGCCGGCACCGTTTCATTGCCCAAAAGCAATGAGTTTTTATTGATGCAGCTGAAAGAAATGAAGACAAACAATAATTGTTTATGTTCCGTGTAAGTGTTTCCAAGAAGATTAATACTCTTATTTATCCGAATAAGAAAATTGAAGTGTATGTGTTTTACAATTTACCACAGAAATCGTAATGACGTGAAAGTGGAGTGAACTTCTCTGCTTGTACACGTCATGCAAGACAACAGGTGTTTGTAAACTCAGACGAACCTTTATCAGACAGGTCTGCATGCCAGGTCCTGCCATGATTTCTGCGACTTCCACTTGTTATTTTTTTGGCCTGTTTTCCAATCTGCTTCGTTACTAAGTGATAAAGGGAAAGAAAGAGCAGTCATTTCCCATTGTTGTCAACATGTCAACAAGTACTATGTTACACACGAAGTATAATTGCCAGTATAACGATATACCATCAGTGTAAACATAAGTTTTAATTACTTACCATGCCAAGTGTCATTGGAACTGACGGTGTCATGTCGTGTCTCTCTCAGAAATTTGTTGACAGACGCATTCCTGTCGTGAGTGTGAATTAATATTGGAATGCCTAAAATAAAAATAAATTAACATTTAGCTAACCCATTCATCAAGAATTGAAATATTATGAAAACCACACCGAGCACCTTGACATCAAACTTTACATATATAATAATAACTTACTGATATATTATAATACCATAATAATAAATCATCCACAGTGTCTATGCTGACGATATTATAAGTATACTAGTATATCATTACATGTACACTATCACATCCCCCGAGTTCAACAACTATACAATCAAAGGTGTTCACCAAAACCAAATCAATAATAGATATATTGATCATCACGTACCTTTGTCGTCAGCCCATTCGTAAAAACGCCGCACAGCCTGCATTTCATGTCGTTGGCTACATGTATCATCTTCTTTCGTTATACACTCTTTATGTATACATTTGTGGGTGCTGGGAAAAGGATAGAGATAAAAGTGGTAACTTACTGACAAGATGACCTACACTCTTACCCAAGACATTACTATACAACTATGTTAGTTTGGATTTTTTGGGGGTTTAGTGATCATGACCGTCCACTTTCTTTGTATTGTTATAGCTCAAATAGAATTGGTTTTGCCATTACACCACACCACACTACACCACACGACTGGATCGGCCAATTCTCGGACTGTTACAAATAGGGAAACTACAATTGTTACTCTAAACATCTAATATATCAAAAAAAACAATGAATATACTCCAATTACACAAATATACAAGTTATATCGGATAACAGATACTTACACGTGTTTCTATAGCTTATCTGCATAGAACCCATTGCGACAGTCTCACACAGGGCATTGTAGAATTTGTACTGTTCATCTCGTAGACCACTGGTTGAAACTGCATGCATCATTCTGTGTAGTGAAAGGGACGTATTGGTTTTATCATTTGGAAAAATGAATATACGACAAATTTTCAGGGTGTGAAAGTACGACCCTCACGAAGGTCGTTGACGTGGTATTTTCTTGTAATTGTAACAATCGAATTCAATTCAATTTACCTCGGAATCAAAGAAAAATGCTTACCTGTAATTCACTAACAGTCTTCCATTTGGTAAATACGGTGATGAATTCCATGATGGGGAATTGTTGGAATTGCAATCGCACTGCAAGTAGATTCTACCAGCGTGCCCGAATGTGTCCGTCTTCTTGCAACGCAGTGCCCCTCTGCATATCCTGCTGTGCTCTTCGACTCGACCCAGAAGGTTGTTAAGCGAGGAGCTTACAGTAAGGTACATCGTCTCCTCCGTCTTTTCTGCGTCTGCTGCTTGGTAAATTGGTGTAGTTTCACCGGCACTTGTACCTTTTGTTGTACCGTCTGCTTGAACTTCGTTCTTCGTGATGAAGAAATGCACCATCTCCAACAGGGCGTCGTAGTTCGTGACTCTCCTTGTTGACTCCTCTCCGAGGCGATCTCGCACGAATGCGAGTTTGTTCATCAATTCTGTTTTCAAATCGTCTGTGGGTGCCGTGAATTCTAAATGACCCCTTCTCCCGACGACAGTAACTCGTCTTTGATTTCTATCTCTTATGGCAGCAGGTGTAAAGGAAGGGTAAACTGTACGTTCCGTGGCCATTGTTAGTTAATGCTCTCCCAAAATATTATTCACAAAATTGATGTACCGAGGTGAAAAAGTACTGAATAAAAATTATGTTTTACAAAAGTACGAAAAATTTAAAACAATGAAAAGGTAAATGTACTTTGAAACTATTTTTTTTCTTAAAAAGAATTTATAATCTATTCACTAAAACTAACTGCAAAATCACTCAAAACGTTGACAATTTAAATCTACTTTGAAACTGTATACTAGTATTTTGAAAAAGAAATATCTATACACGAAACTAAAACTGCAAAATCACTCAAAAACGTTGAAAATTTAAATCTACTTTGAAACTATATATTTTGAAAAAAAAATATCTATACACTAAACTGAAACTGCAAAATCACTCAAAAACGTTGAAAATTTAAATCTAAAATTAACTAACTGCAAAAAATACTTTTAAAAATGGATGAAATGATAACGATACTTTGGAACGATATGAAAATACAAAAAAAAACGGAATCAAAAAACCTTTTTAAAAAACTTGGCAAACCTGAGTACAATCGTAACGAATAGCAGTGATAAGAGCAGTAAAACAGTGGCGAATGGAATGACAGTTGTCGGTTGAATGAATGTCTATATCTTCACTAGTGATTTTTAGTTACATGGTTTGGCTTGGCTTGGCTTGGCTTGGTTACCGGAAGCGCAACATGTGTTTCCGTGAGCGAAAAGGACACAGTGCTCGCACGAGAACAATTACTGAAACACCTAGACTTTTAGTGGTCTGAGCTGAAACTAGTCATTAGTACCAACATGATACAATTGATGTAATTCCATAGAACATTTTTACTGTGTTTGTTTCTAGTCATGTGAGTTGTCAAAAGTCCATCGAACAGAACAAATCTGTCACTTGTAAAGAATTAAATTTTACGTTTTCACTAACGTCAATGGTGTAGTTGATAGTAAGAGTACTTTCACTTTTGACACATTATCTGTACCAAAACTGGAGAAAGACAAAGGGTGTAATAAAGGGTGATTGTCACCCAGTTCAACAAACCTTGGTCTATTGTGGGGAAGTTTTTGGATACTAGTAGTTCAATGCACAGGAAATATATAATATGTTGAGACCACTTGTTTATTACTTTATTGCACTTACAAATAATCGGTGAATTATCACCCCCATCACCAGCATGTTTGTTGTATACAACATTTTAGTAACTGTTGACGGACAGTTCATTCGAACATAGGTCTATAACAAGTCGATACATATATGTGAAAGAAAAATATACATACATGATACACTTGTCCACAATATTGTAATGTATACAAATAAAGAACCACACACATACACGCAAAGTGACGAAAAGTATGCTTAGGTAGTAAATGACCTGTACTGTACATCAAGAGAAATGGTAACAAATAATCTAATCTCAAGATATAGCCACCTCGAGAAACGCTCTCATTACCCAAAGATTCTAGCTCGTTTTCCGCGATCTAAAGCAAGATGTTGTCATTTTCTGTGACCCTAAGATAATGTAACGTTTTCGTTCGTTTTCTGAAATATAACATTGTATCTTGAGAACATTTTTTCGTCAATCCAAAAGAAAATAAAAATATTTCGAGATATCTTTTTTCGTTTTTCACGAATCAAAAACAAAACAAAAATATAACGAGGTCTCGATCAATTTATTGACGATTCCGGAAAGCAAATATTTCCATCTAAAAATGTAGGGATAAATCGTCTTTCGAAACAAAGTCGTGAAACTATCGCGAGGTAACTGTATACGTTCCTGTTCTGAAAGCATAATAATTACATCGAAGTGAGATAACGGGATATTCTAGATGGGAAGAAAGTAAGTTTCTCGAGACCTTCAGCTATTATTATGTATATTATCATTACTGGAAATGTCCAACTGTGTCATAATCCGCAAGAGAAGAATTTGGAGATTTGTACGATATTCAACCAAAGAAATTGGCCTATTGTGGGAAGGTTTGTTCAAGTTGATTTCTGCAATGCACAGGAAATCTACAATATGTGGGGACCACTTGCCACTTGTTTAGTACCTAATTGTATGTGTAAATAATCTATGAATTATCACACCCTACCTGTGTAGGGTCTATGGTTGCATACACACCAAGGATTCAGAGGATTGTTTCGCCTGTAAATGGTCTGTACTGTACATCGACAGAAATGGTAACAAATAATCCGATCTCAAGATATAAACACCCCGAGAAACCTTCTCATTTCACAGAGAAACTGTAGTGAAAGAAACAAATATTCATCTCAAGGTGATTTTTCCCCCGTACGAATACATACACTTTATTTCGATCATGGAAGTATAACCCTCATGTTTCGATGATGTTGTAATCTTCAGACACAAAAAAAAATCCACCTTTGGGACCACATCAAGAAATATAGAAAGTCAGATAGACACTCAGAAGACAGAAAGAAAGAACGAAAAGAAATGGCTACAATTAAAAAATGAATCGAGGCTCGAAGTAACTTTTTCGTTTTCCGATACCAAACAAAATCGTCCCAATATGTGCTAATTTTTATTTTCCGATTTCAGAAAGTAGACTGCTAGTCTTCCAACGATAAGAAGAAGAACAAAAAATCTCAAGATATATAATTATTCGTTTGCTAGAAGCATGACAAAATGGTTTTTAGATGTCAAGACATTTCCTTGAAATAGCGAGACTGAGAGTTTCTCGAGATACCAAAAATTTGATTTTTCTTTTGATTGTGAGCTTGAAATACGACATACCATTGTTCGTCATGTGAATACCCCGAATTCCAAAAATAAAGTGCGTGAAATCATAATTTATTATCTCCCAGTTACGTTTGGCGTACTCGTGACAAAAGGGTATAACTATAGTCATGATTTGGTTCGTGTAAACTAAGAGCACAGCCCCCTTACCTCTTTCAGACGCGTAAACAAACAAAAAAGACCACAATATGAATTTGCCAATTATAACGAATGTATACGAAAGTAACATTTTATACATTATGCATTTCTAGTAAAAACTAGTCATTTATCTGTACACTTTCGTGGTAAACGATGGCATTGGCGCCTTGCTGTATGCATACAACACAATGAAGATCATAATGGTGAGATACAGGAAAGAAGCAACATTGTCTGTGCAGAAATGCAAATGGAATAGAGACGATTTCCTTGTCCGAAGACAGTTTTGAAAACTGACAGACTGATTGTCACCATAATCGATCTATAAAAGCTGACACTTTCCCCGGTCAAATCATCAGTCTTCGGTTTCGTAGCGACCATGTCTCGTAACATAACAATCAACATCACCGAAGAGTAAGAATCTGCCATCGTGGCATTTTTCAGTCATTGTGATTGCCGGGAGCTTCAGGTAGTTGACAGATCACCCGACCGTCCTGAAGAGCCATGTCGAAGTATGCCGATCGGTAACCAGATAGATCTCGAGGTACCGAGGGAGATGTCTGCAGATGAATGCAGATACTGTCTGTGCCAACCATGTGCGTCAAGTTCACAGCCAAGTTGGTTGGGCACAGGTCAGCAAGGACGCGACCAGAATGCCGGTCTGCGGAAAGTCCGTTATAAGAAATATTGGACCCTCCTAGATAGACGTGGCGCATGGAGAGACGACCGGTACTTGAGAGAGAAGAGGCGTCTAATGCGTATGGATGGCGTAGTCGTCACAAGGAGAGAGGTGATGCCAAAGTGCGTCATAGACTCCGTACGATCTCTCTACCCAAACCACCGAAATCCGTACGTCGGTCATAGGTGGGAGTAGTGTACTACGTTGTTTGTAAGTTACTATGTATTCGTGTGCGAAGGCATACACAAACCAAACGGCCCTTTTCAGGGCCACCACATATTCCAAAAAGAGAACTACCGACCTAACCGTTTATTAGTTTTATTTTCACTATCCTACTTTGACAATTAGACTCAAAAACTACAATTGATCGTTTGCACGTTCCGTATGTCAGAAAACTTGGTCAGTGGAAGTACATGGCCCGGTGTAAACAAAATCCTCTAGGTAAAAATGTTGTTTTCTTGAACAGTTAGACGCTAAAATCAATCTATTAGTAGTGTTCGCTATTCTGTTTTTTGAGATCTTTCAGTCGTTACTTATATGCATAGACATCGGGAATAATGCAGAGATGTTTTCTGAAAGCAAGCATGCATGTACCGTTATGCTTGGGCATGGAGAGGTACTGATTACAAATCATATTTACTTCAAGATAACTTTGATTGTTACACAAACTTTCGTGGATTAACGTACCCGTATTTGAACAAGTGTGATTGACAGGCGTTTTAATCCCGGGTTTGAAAAGTAACGACTTTTCACTAGTAACGAACAGACCCAATTTGACCGTGTTTTGTACGAAATTGTCTCTACCATGTTTAAATATCATCTTTCTGTGACCATACCTGCATTCAACAGACATTCACAAGTCTACACATACCAAATTTATTACGAAAATCACCAGTTGCTCATTATTATCACGACTTTTCAGAGAGGAATCAAGACGTTGTTAACAGTCTGTATTCAAATTTGACAATAACCCCCGCGAAGTTAGGGGGCCTTTTATATCCGACACTCCGCTTTAATTGAGTGAAACCATAAATGATACACCAAACATTTAAATTTTCGTTGGTCAGCTCGGAAAAGGAAGTGGTACATCTTGACCTGCTGGTAATTCACAACGGTCTGAGATTCAAAAAAAAACCCTAAGAGATTGGATATCAAAAATAAATACTAAACCAACTGACACTTTCCAGTAACTCCACAAACAATCGTGTCGCCCAAACTCAAACAATGAGATACATACGAACATGCAGTAAGTTAAACGAAGAAAATTTCCAAAACAAAATGGAATTCTTCATAAACAAACTGACACAAAGAGGATAAAATGAATCAGAAGTAGTTCGCTCAATAGATGGAGTCTAATATAAGAATAGAGAGACATATCTCCGAAATCGGACACCAACACAAGTGAATCTTCTAGTCTTCAAGACAACACATAGTTCCCATATCAAAGCGTCCCAATTATATGAAAGACACAATTAGCAAAACAATGGGACTTGTTAGAATTCAAAGTAATGTACTATTGAACAAACTGTACCCAACCAAACCAATCATAGCACAGAAAAAGAATAAAAACCGAAAAGATAAACTAGTCACAACTAAATTAAATTCATCTGTCTCAAAAAGCAAGGCAGAAAAAAACCTTGACGATCACAATATGATTGAAATAATGGCATCTCTGTTTGATGACCAATACATCATGAAATGTTCGATACCATAAATAAATTCTGCCGATATGTGAATTGTTTGATATAACATTATACGGACTTTAGGCGACGTTTAGCATTGTGTTTACATTTCATATATTCATATTACAGCAGTTATGATCAATATAAACAGTACATTCCACAAACAAAGTTTCATGAAACAGACTAAGGATTCTCAAGGAAATGTCCGTTACCGTGTTTATATGTTCAGTGTTCGTTAAAAGACAAAATTAAGTGTCAAAAATGCGATTTTGAGATTATATGTAAAATGGACAGTCGTTACTTTAACATTTTAATCTAAAAAGCTTACTTTTTCTGAAAAAAACACCGTTTTGATTTTTCTTTTGAAAATCATCTACGCATGCGCAAAATATACTATAATGTGGTTATCATGGGGTAATAATGGGGTGTTCATGGGGTCGTTTTCAGTACATGGTCTTCGTAAACGTATGTTATGTCAAGTTGTCAACACAAATGTCAAATAAAAGGTTTTTCTAATGACGTCTCTAATCTTGGAAAATATAAAAGGTTTTCAGTTCTTACAGTTGAAATGTACGTTACATACTCAATGGTGATAAATTTGAACAAACAATTCGTTTTCTAAAGGGGTTTGCACTTTCAACTATGGTACATCGGTTTAGTAGATATTGAGTTACTATGTTAAGTAAAATGATTTGAAATGAAACGACATGTCACTTACATACACCTAATGGCAGACGCTTGATGCACCCGATGCCACAAAATTCCTAATAATCATAATATCACATATAACATATGACCAGTACTGCTACGAAATACAAATTCAACCACAGCCATCATACGGCTTTTCACATAAAATGAGATTCAGTTAAAATACACATAAGGTAACATCGTAAAATTACAAAAGCTTTATTGTATAATTCCATGTATATTGTGGTCTTCCCAGATGTAACGTACATTTCAGATAGTTATTTTACACCCTTTACAGTGGTTTACATTGGACTCATTTAAAAAAAATCTATAACACTTAACTTGAAATCGCTTTGGATTAATGTTGTACAGATACACGGCTTTAAAAATCAGTAAAACTTGTCTTGCTTCCATGAACTTTAATTTTCATAATTTCAAACCCTGAATTGCACCTTCTTATTGGGTTTGGGTGTATATCGGTACACCCAATCAACAATTGAACCTACTTTGCATGCTGGGAGAACCGGAAGTCGACTATTAAACCTACTTTGTATGCTGGGAGAACCCATAAAGGTTTTTACATTTTTTCCTAAACAAAATATTGGCATGCAAAATTCTGGGCTATTGGTATTATAGATGATGTACTAATTGGGAAAAAAAAGTAATATGAAACTATATGAAATTTAGAGTTTACACAGTTAATATATTTCCTAATTATCTAACTTCTTAAATTATGCAAATTATCATTAAGATTATAAGCTACATCAACAAGCTTTAAAGGACACACCAAGACATGCACATTTTTATCATCAATACATGTCCTAAAATATCTTAAATTTATAGCTTGCATTCTAAATATGTTGCATAATTATCAAAAATGATTATTTATGCAAATTAAATATCACAATGAAAAACTACATCAAATATACTTCAAACACATGTGATTGTTATGGTTGATGGCTGTATCAAGTTAAATGAAATTTGAAGTTTGCATTTTTAAGATATAAACTAATCACCAAAAATCATTCATTATGGAAATTACTCATTAAAAAATGAAAGCTATGTCAACAGGCTTTATAGGATATATGTGCATTGTTATGGTTGATATATCAAAGGACATAAACTTTGAAGGGTGCATTCTATAGGTATGTCTTAATTACCAAATATCATTAATTATGTAGAATACCCATTGAAACCAAATATTATGCCAACAAACTTTGCTTAATATGGTTAGTGTATGTACTAAATGTTGTGGAATTGATGTGTGCGTTCTTTAGATATGGCTTAATTACTGAACATCATTAATTATGCAAATTACTCATTAGAACTAAAGACTGTTCCAACTTGCTTTTTAAACATGTGTGCTTTTGTTATGGTTGTTGTACCAAATATATTGACGTTTGCATTCACATAAGATATAGCCTAATTTCTACAAATCATTAATTATGCAAATTATTCATTTTAAAACTATAATTTACATCAACAAACTATATGCAACATATGTCCTTTGTTATGGATAATGCATGTACAAAATCACGTTTAATTTGCAGAAAGCCTAATTTCTAAAAAAACCAAAAAAACATCGCTTATGCAAATGCCCGCTCATTAATATTATCAAAATCTAATCAGTTCTTGTGATTACCATATGGAAGATGTCAAGCAAATATCATTTTTATATATGCAGTGGTTTTTGAGGTATCGTGTCCAAAGACAGACAGACTTCATTACTTACATACATACATACATACATACATACACACACACACACACATACATACATACATACATACATACATACATACATACATCCATCCACACACACACACACATACATACATACATACATACACACATACATACATACATACATACACACACACACGCTTACATGCACACACATGCAGACAGACAAACATACACACATACATACATATGTACGTACATGCATACATACATACATACATACATACATACATACATACACACACATGCATGCATACATACATACATACATACATACACACACACACATGCATACATACATACATACATACATACATACACACACATGCATGTATGCATGCATATATACATACATATACACACACGCATACATGCACACAGACAGACTGACAGACAGACAGACATACATACATACATACATACATACATACACACATACACACGCATGCACGCATGCACGCACACACACACATGCACACACACATGCAGACAGGCAGACAGACAGACAGACAGACAGACATATACACTTTTTTGCCATACTTCTGAACCTTATCAGATCTGTTGTGCTAAAAAGACCTATGTTTTGCCTAATATACAGATACACATAATACAGAATATATGCAAATGTTGTGGCCCCTCCCAAATTATTCTTTTTTCTATGTTTACTTAATACGTTCTAATGGTAATATCTTGACTCATGAACTATTCAAAAGAGGTTTTACTTTTGTGCTAGGGTTTCATTATTGATATAAGTAAGGTGGTATAATTGACCCAAGTATTGCCCAATATGTACAGCTACACAAATCTATGGCCTGAATATATACAAATGTTTTGACCCCTGCCAAATTGTTATTATTTGTTTGTTTACTTAATGGTTTTCGATGGTATTACTTTATATCATGTAATATTCAAAACAAGTTTCATTTTGTTCCTAGGATCTTATTAAGTACTAATAAGGGCTATCACTGTGTGTGCATCTATCACCGAAATGAATGTGGTTTTCTTGCATGGCAGGTATTATAAGGTCAATTTGGACATTAAATTACCATGGTTACAAGATAGCTATGTTCATAATGAAATCTATTTTGAGCTCCCCATATCTACATATATAAACATTAGAAATTACAATATTCAAAGTCAAAGTGTTAATAATTTGTCAGTGGTCACCATACGAACTCATGTTTTCCCTATTCTAATACATGGAAGGGCGTGGCCAGATTAGAATCACCATAATTGCCAAAAATGTAAACTGGTCCAAACACTTTGATATCATAATATGTTATACATATACTTATTTTCTATCCTCTGATACAAGGATTTGTAGATTAGTGTATATCTTGGAAGAAAAAAACAATTATCAATTAATTAATTTGTATCAATTTCTACATGTATAACCTATGTATTAGGTTAGTGTTAATTTAAACATTTAATTATCATAAATATTAGCTGTGCTCTGGAAAAGTTTTTGTATGACAGGATGCATTTATTATTGAATAATATATTCTGAAAATTTCATCAAGAAATTCCATCAAGGAATATGAGAAAAAACAGTTTTTTATCAAAATATACTGCCCTCTGTGGTGAAGTTCTCATAGCTTTTTCAGTTGTTTTTTTCTATACATAGTTCAATTGTTTCGTCATTTTCACATTTCTTTGCAAACCTTTGTTTGTTTAAAACCGGCTATTTTCAGTACTTTACAATATAATTTTTTGTTTAGATTTTAAAGATAGATAGATGTCAAAGGTCAAAGGTCACCATATACAGGTACCATGGGTACATATATGAATATATTTATTAATACAAAGAAATACAACATTTGAGGAAATAGCATCAATATGTTGTTAGGTAAGTTAAACTATAGCTGCACAATAAATCAAGTAAACAAATCCAAACAAATAATGAAATAAATGGCAGGGATCCAAAGCTATTAGGTGTGACCTCTCTGACCTTTTTGTACAATGTTTAGTTACATTGGTCAGTAACGTCAAGGTCATAGGTTACTATATAGAGGTACTATGGGCATGTATGGAAATATATGTATACATGTGAAAAAATACAATTTTTTTGGAAGTTACATCAATTTGTTGTTTATTAAGTTAAACTATAGCCGAACACTAAATTCGATCAAACAATTCACACACAGCTTCTATATGCTAGTATATTTTATTTATTTTATCACGTGCATGGAAATTTTAGTACAGCAGCATGGCTCATGATTTCGTTTAGTTGTTGACAATAAGGTGACCCCCCCCCCCCTTTATTCACTTTGTAAAAATGATGATCCACCCCCTTCATTGCGTCCCAAAATGAGGTGCCCCCCCCCCCCCCGGGGCGTGAAAACTGATCTCTCCCTAATAAATCCATTTTTCTTTCAAAAAAAAGAGTTATTGAGATCTCAAATGACAAACTCGGCTATCAAAACATAAATTCAGTACATTGATAGCTACATTGCCGGAAGCCACTGTGAACAATAGATGGCCTTGGATAACCTTAAAATATGAATACATAAGGAGATTTTCCAACGGACAAGCGCCACCTAGTGGTAACTAATACTGTGAAATATGGGTTGAAAGGTTAGACTTGTTTGTTACTGATAGTTTTTATCTGTCTGACCTGAATACATTAATTCAAGCCTTCCAGTCTAAGGACTTGGTCAGTTCATGTGTTGGGTCTATGACAATTTAGACTTTATGGGAGAATGTGTTCCATGTGAATACTATGGTATGTATGTTTTCACTGTCAATGGTGCCATGTTATCATATTTTATTACAATTAGATGTTATTCTCCAATAGTTTTCATCGTTCAGTCAATGAAAAGAAGAGGCCTCTGTCACTATGAGACGCTAGACAAGTAGTGACAATTTTTAGGTCACAAATATTTACCGGCTGACTTAAGAAAATACTGGAGCATAACATAATTATACCAGTGTCAGTGATATCAAACACAAATACTGGAGAATAACATAATTATACCAGTGTCAGTGATATCAAAGACAAATCAGGGAAAGTAATGGTAATTTTAAACGTTTTGTCTCATATTTTAAACAAAGCAGCACCAGTGACGTAGACACGCGTTGTCATGACAAATTCGTGCATTGTGATGATGTAGAATGACCAGAGTATGTATTCCATATTTTTTGTTCAACTTGACTCATACATGGTATTATAATTAAACATTGTAAACTACTTTTTTTTAAAAGGCTGGAGCGCCTTCTCCAGTTATTTTAGAGACTAATATTGTCTGAATTTATGAAATAAAATGCTGAATGAGATCATTCTAAATTTTGATACAATTTGTAAGAATAAAAAACAAAACATATATAAATTTTATATTTATAATTTAGAATGGTATATAATTCAATTTCCTCAGAAATTGATATTTAATTTTTGATTTTTGACCAGAATTGTAAGAAAATGATTGTACATTTGACTTTCCCTTTAGTATCACACACTCTGTACATGTAAGTGTGAAAGTGGCGATTGTGGACTTCGTTAACATTTAACTTGGCAGTAATAATTTGAAAATTTGAAGTACAAGAATGTTATTTTAGGAGAGTTACAGTTTTGGCTACACATGTGTATATGTTTATTTACGTGGTGATATTATCGGTGGTTAATCCTAGAGCGAGTGTTGCCGACCGACCGAGTGATTGACATATGTTACCATGGCAACACTCGCTGTTACCGCCTGATGTAGAAGCTATTCTACATATTTGATTTCTAATCTACATAACGACCTCTGTATGACCTTCTAATCATTCGTTCAGGGTGAGGCCAAAATCTTTAGAAGTTTCTGACATACTAGTGCAAAGTAGTACAGTCGTGTGAGAGGAGGCCGTTGAGGGCGAATCTTACAGTCTATCATAGGATGTGTTCCTTTATAAAGAAAATACGCATCCTAGGTTTACATAACCTCTGAAAATGTCGTCAAAATGTAATGACAAGAACCCATAAAA
This sequence comes from Glandiceps talaboti, assembly GCF_964340395.1. Lineage (NCBI taxonomy): Eukaryota > Metazoa > Hemichordata > Enteropneusta > Spengelidae > Glandiceps > Glandiceps talaboti. The sequence goes on along the minus strand of NC_135567.1, from coordinate 5,276,076 downwards.
ATAAACAATATTCGCGCTCTAAGGACTTCTTGGCTGTCATAATAAACGATATTTGCACTGTAAGGATTTCTTGGCTGTCAAAATAAAAGCGAATATTTGAAAATCTCACTTAAAATGATAGCAAAAATCTCTCAATTGTTTGTAATTTATTTCGTCGCATACACTTATTTATTACTTTTAAGTCAAGAAAACTACACAAAATACGTTAATACAAAAGTTGATTACTTGAAACCAATTTCCTCATAGGTTTAACATGGGAAGCGAAAAAGTTGAAAAAGTAATTAATTCCTCTTCTCCCAATATTTTCGCAAATTATGTACATTAATGATATGCATTGCTATTAAAAAAGTAAAAAATATCCTGTCTTCTCAGGAAGTATTCTTCCGACGTTTTTCATGTTCTCCATTAAATTCAATAGTAAACACATGCAATGGATTAATTAACGGTAACTTTCTTAATATTTGTTTGGTTTTCAAATGGTATACATTTTTGAAAGTAGTGCATAACATTATACTTTCTATGTACAAATACTTATGGTTGCTATGTTAAAAACAGTATCAAAAAATGTCGGGGAATATCGGAAAATGTCGGAAAAACATTCACTATTTCTTTAAGCCATTTCAGTGAATTGTGGGTGAATTCTGTTTACAGTAATCGCACCACCAACACAAGATACCAGTGAAATGTATCTAATTTACACAGTCCTTTCAACTCTTAATACCATCAAGTATTGAGCTACGTCTGCTGTGAGGTCACCATAGTGATCTGAAGGGATTACTGCCCTCATACAGCCATTTTGTGTACAACCTCATTATTATTCATAAACCAGGGACTTAGAAGGGGAGTCCCCTATATGCATGTTTACCTCAATGACATTTTCAGCTTTTTATAGTAAACATCGGCTGGCGCTGCGTTCTTGTACAGAAGACAGTGGTTGCCAGGGCGACCTAAACTGGTGTTTTAGACCACAGTAGTTGAGTCAATCTGCCTCCACAAAAACTTAACAGTTGGCGTAATTCTGGTCATTTTCATGTGACTGAGAATTTACACAATATTTACAAGGGATATTCCGGCAGTGGCGAAATCTCACGAGACCCCCCAGCAACCGTTGCTAACCACGTGACAAAGGTTAAGCTTCGGCTGCGATATGTCATTTAAACACTTGAAAGCACACTGAATTACCAATAACAATCAAGCTATGAAAATGTTAAATTTAGTGTAGCTTTGCTGCTCTTATGATGTTTACAGAAAAGGACAAATACAATAACTCGGAATATTTCTTGATAGATTCGACATTGCGCGAGAACATGGTGCATCTGGGGATAACACGACTTGGTTATAGAACATGGTGTACCTGGGGATACCACGACTTGGTTATAGAACATGGTGTACCTGGGGATACCACGACTTGGTTATAAAACATGGTGTACCTGGGGATACCACGACTTGGTTATAGAACATGGTGTACCTGGGGATACCACGAATTGGTTATAGAACATGGTGTACCTGGGGATACCACGACTTGGTTATAAAACATGGTGTACCTGGGGATACCACGACTTGGTTATAGAACATGGTGTACCTGGGGATACCACGACTGCAATGGTTATAAAACATGGTGTACCTGGGGATACCACGACTTGGTTATAGAACATGGTGTACCTGGGGATACCACGACTTGGTTATAAAACATGGTGTACCTGGGGATACCACGACTTGGTTATAGAACATGGTGTACCTGGGGATACCATGACTTGGTTATAAAACATGGTGTACCTGGGGATACCACGACTTGGTTATAGAACATGGTGTACCTGGGGATCGATACCACGACTAGGTTATAAAACATGATGTACCTGGGGATACCACGACTTGGTTATAAAACATGGTGTACCTGAGGATACCACGACTTGGTTATAGAACATGGTGTACCTGGGGATCGATACCACGACTAGGTTATAAAACATGGTGTACCTGGGGATACCACGACTTGGTTATAAAACATGGTGTACCTGGGGATACCACGACTTGGTTATAGAACATGATGTACCTGGGGATACCACGACTTGGTTATAGAACATGGTGTACCTGGGGATCGATACCACGACTAGGTTATAAAACATGATGTACCTGGGGATACCACGACTTGGTTATAAAACATGGTGTACCTGGGGATACCACGACTTGGTTATAGAACATGGTGTACCTGGGGATACCACGACTTGGTTATAGAACATGGTGTACCTGGGGATACCACGACTTGGTTATAAAACATGGTGTACCTGGGGATACCACGACTTGGTTATAGAACATGGTGTACCTGGGGATACCACGACTGCAATGGTTATAAAACATGGTGTACCTGGGGATACCACGACTTGGTTATAGAACATGGTGTACCTGGGGATACCATGACTTGGTTATAAAACATGGTGTACCTGGGGATACCACGACTTGGTTATAGAACATGGTGTACCTGGGGATACCATGACTTGGTTATAAAACATGGTGTACCTGGGGATACCATGACTTGGTTATAAAACATGGTGTACCTGGGGATACCATGACTTGGTTATAAAACATGGTGTACCTGGGGATACCACGACTTGGTTATAGAACATGATGTACCTGGGGATACCATGACTTGGTTATAAAACATGGTGTACCTGGGGATACCATGACTTGGTTATAAAACATGGTGTACCTGGGGATACCATGACTTGGTTATAAAACATGGTGTACCTGGGGATACCACGACTTGGTTATAGAACATGGTGTACCTGGGGATACCACGACTTGGTTATAAAACATGGTGTACCTGGGGATACCACGACTTGGTTATAGAACATGGTGTACCTGGGGATACCACGACTTGGTTATAGAACATGGTGTACCTGGGGATGCCACGACTTGGTTATAAAACATGGTGCATCTCGGGATACCACGACTTGGTTTCAGACTAAATCAAACATGAGCTAATATACTGTACATCAAATCTGTGTATGACCCACTCAGAGTTTAGTTCGATAATAGAAAATGGACTTGGCATTTGTGCCGAATTTTCATAAACGACTTCAATGGTTACTGTTGTATATCTCATTTTATTTATAGCATTCTAGTACAAAGTGCCTTATTCTCTCTCTTAACCTTTCAATGACTTCAACAATTAATATGACTACGACTTGACCATTTTCCTATCTGTAGCTTGGACCATTATTGATATAAACGATAAAAATACTTCCTAAAAAATTCCAGACACCTATGACCCTTGCTGTCTGTATGCCCTTCCACCCGGCCATTCTGTCTGTCTGTCTGTCTGTCTGTCTGTCTGTCTGTCTGTCTGTCTGTCTGTCTGTCTGTCTGTCTGTCTGTCTGTCTGTCTGTCTGTCTGTCTGTCTGTCTGTCTGTCTGTCTGTCTGTCTGTCTGTCTGTCTGTCTGTCTGTCTGTCTGTCCGTCCGTCCGTCCGTCCGTCCGTCCGTCCGTCCGTCCGTCTGACTGTCTGTCTGTCTGTCTGTTTGCCTGTCTGCCATCCTCTTCACATCTCTTTCTTTCTTTATTATTCCAACTTTCACACATGCACTAGCTCACTCTTCATTTTATTACTGTGTCTCGATAGCTCACCCCCTCAGACTATATATACACACACATAAGAAATGAAATAACTTGAAATTTACTGGATTGACTGACTCTAAAATCTGTGCCTCCATTGACCTGAATATGTTGAATTGCACACAAACATAATCAATAGAGACACACTTTCAAATAATTTAATGATAACTGGCCTCCACTTTGCATGTTTTCCCCAAATTTTCTCACTTTGTACTTGATCTTTTTTTTATTATTATTTGTGTTAATATGACTTGAAATGATTTAAACTTTTGAAACCCTAAATTAGTGATAATTTTATATAATTAAGTTGGGTTTTACTTCGAATGGTGCTCTAAATGTCCTCCAAAAGGTGTTCATTTTTCAAAAAGCTCTTGCCATAAGAGGAGGACATCCCCTCCCAACCCCCAACTCCTGCGCTTGTATAGCAGGCACGAACACACGTAGCGTGCGCTTCTGCCCATACTTTTTGCAGTTCTCTCCCTACTTTGAAACTTACTGAAACCAGTAGGTTTACAATTATACATATGACATCATCACCTACCACTTGTTATGACGTAACACTGTTTTTACAAATGCAAGCAGTAGTGTGTATAGTCTATCAGCTAGCCCTCGGATGTTCTTCCGATAAAATACGACACACAGCCGAACAACGCTATCGAGGCCCTCACATGCGAACTTCGTTCGCTTATAGTTATAGCATCGAAAGAAAGCCCGAACGTCTAGCAGCAAGACTATAGTATGTAGTGATATGAATACAAAGCCAGTATATGTAGTAGTGTGTAGTGATATGAATACAAAGCCAGTATGTAGTGGTATGTAGTGCTATGAATACAAAGCCAGTGTTTAGTAGTATGTAGTGCTATAAATACAAAGCCAGTATGTAGTAGTATGTAGTGCAAATTGTGTGTTATAATGCTTATATATTGAGGGTCTATGGTGTATGTCAGTCTTTATTCCGAAGGCCGTTGAATTGATTGCTGCAGTCCTAAATTTAGTGCAGTGTAACTATTATGTGCAGAAAATTCAGATGTGCAATAAATTGTGATATGCAAGAATATTTGGTACTTTTCAATCTCCATATCTCGGAGTGATTTACTACATTATCTTTCCTTCATGACAGTTTAGTATGTATACTAATATTAGTGTAGTTCACCTATTATGTTTGTTGAGTCAGGAGTCAGGAGTCGCCATAGTCACCTTCAGAAGGGATTTCTGCCCTCACACTTTGATGTTGTGTGAAAACTCATTAATATTCATAACGCGGGGACTGAGAAGGGGAATCCCCTATACGTTTACCTCATTAATGGTGGAACTCTTGGTGCCTGTCACCCTATTTTGCACATGACTGGCTGTATCTTTTGGAGGTGGAGAACTTGTGGTGACTCACTGGCGTTTGAACACCAATTGAAAATAGAAACATTCCCTATCTGTGTCGTTCACACATATCGGTTACACGCTAAGGCTTATCAGACTAATATAATAACAAAAAGTGCATAACATTGATTGAACCCATGTCAACTTCGACAATGACATGTTTGTGAGGGATTGGTTTATAAAAGAGGGAAAGACGCACCAGAAGTCTGTTACCAAGCAAGCAAGCTACTACTGAACTTTATTCAAGTATAACTAATATTTACATAGGTAAATTATTGAAACTGTAATGTTTCAAAATGAATCATTGATTAAACTACTCTGATAAGCTAGGCATGTTGACCTTATTTGTTCATCTAGTCGAATAAACAATATTGCATATGTGCTACCTTGCTAGTATCCATGGTGATTGTCCAACAGACTTAACAGTACAGTACAACTCGATTTTTACACAGCTACACACATGCGAAAAAGGAATTACAACTTCCTATGTACGACTTATGTTCACGTGTTCACCAATAAACAACATCTCTTTGCCCTCGGGTATCTAAAATACACCTGTAGCCGTGAGCGTCTTTGCATGCGCTGAGCACTGTATAAGACCCGGATGTTGTCAGCAAGTCTACCTCTGCCTGAAGATTCTTAAAATCGGCAAAGTGTATATACTTTTGAGTATATCTTTTTTTAAGTTGCGTCTGTGGTGTTATCTATTTTAGTCAAGATGTTAATTAATTATGTCGTCGATCGTAAGATGTTGTGTATTTGGGGTTTGATTTTGTGGTTTTTGAATTGTTGTGGTTTCACTAGAATCCTTTGGCTTAAAGTTGTAAAATTGTTAAAAATTGCCATTTTTTTCAATATTTAGAAATCAAATTTTGCCTTTGGTAACATATTCTATGCACTAAGTCACATCGATTCTTCATTGACTTGGTTGATGTTGATTGCTGGGAAAATTGTAATTTAAAAAAAATATATATTTTTTTTTGTGTGTACGTACACCAATGTTTATGGTCAAAAGATGTGTACTTGATGTGTGACGTCACAGAGTGTGACGTATCATTCGTACATGCTCACAATATTGTTGCTTATAGACAACATGGTGTTGAACATGATCAATGTCACAGGTAATGTGGAACTGCTCCATTCCGCTAGTAAAAACAAGTGGGAGAAAAGAAATGAGGGCAAAATCAACATTTTTAGTGAGATACACCGATAGAATGAAGTCAAAGAAGAAACTGGTCTGACAAAACACGTGGACGTTGCAAGATTGCTGTTAGATAGGCGAGTCTAAAATCAGTACATGATAACAGTACCGTAATAGCAGGATTTTTATGTAGTGAATTTGTGCGATATCAGAACTAAAGTATTTTTCACTCTTAAATATATATTTGCCTAAACACATCTATATTATCGACATTTTACTGTATTCTGATAAAAAATACTCCACGGCATATCTGGAGAACCTCGTCCCTATGAACACCAGCCCCAACCACGTCACGACGACTAACGTGACCCAGCAGTGAATTGTAATAATAATCAGACTATGTAGTCATGCAAGTAAACTCAGGGCAGTTTGATATATTGTGGAATTTTGCTGGAAATAAAATACATGCCCACATGGCTTTCTTATAGCGATAATCTTGACGACATTATCTTATACATTTATGATTACATGTACGCGAACCGGGATGTGATGATGCATTGCAGCCTAAAAATGGAAAATGTTACCATATGATCGCACGTCAAGTATCGAAGTCTATGCATTCGGAGAGGGGTGTGTGTGTCAAACTATTTAGCGAGATGGGCGTTTGCTTACGTTCGTTCCATAAATATTTGTAATAGATTTCCTGAGTGGAGCCACTTTCTCCTGATAACGATCGGTACCATTGTCAAAATGAACGCATGTCACGAACGAGAAGCACAGTAAGGTCTGTCATGCATTATCGTTGTTCAATGTATCACGTCGTCGTATTTCATTGCATGCCCCTGAATAAATACCATCGCCAGTCGCACATTGAGCAGTTTATATAGTTCCAAATATCAAATATACTTATAGATATTACAGATACAACCACCGTGACTTGTGATTCCTCTGTGGCTGTGGCAACGATTTCGACATGTACAATGTATTGTTTTCACTACAGGTGATTGACGATGTACGGTAACTTCCGTTGGTTTTATTTTCAATTCAGGGGTGAAAATCAATAGTTAGAAAGTAGCACGAAAGTAATAAAAAGTGACAATGTGACACTTCTGTACGTCATGTAAAATGAACTTGCCGATACAACCAGAAACTATATACAACAATTGCACGATAATTATAGCTTTCAACTTTCAAGGATAACAAACATAGCTCTACGTTTGCCTATGCTACGGAAGGCAGATACTTCGAACATGTCCATAACCACGATCACGAAGCCATCGAAACTTTTCCTAACCTTGCCCTTGATATAGTGATCACAAATAAAAACAATACAAGTGACAAAAGTATGTGGATGTACTAAATCAAAGTATCCTCCGACTTGGCTAAAATTCACCCGGGAAACTTTCTCATGTTTATTCATGACACTTACCTACATCGCAGCCATGATAGTGAAGTCGCGTCCCGAATTCTCGCGTGATCTCGTTTTTTAAATGACGTGGAAATTTATGCGGTAATGGCGAGAGGTTCAAAACATTTTGTTTACGATCGAATTATTCTCTAAAGCCGTAAGTCATTACAAGGGTCAATTTGACTTGCATCCGTGGACGAGGCAATTGATTACATGGTAAAGGTTGGTTCTACACGACCTTTTACAGTATTTGAAATATTGAAAAAATGGCAATTTTAAACAATTTTACAACTTTAAGAATGATGTCGGCATTCTATAACTAACCCATTATGCACATGCGCACATGCGTCATTATTTGTACACACGTTTCATTCATCTGGCTAGTCAAGTCGCACATTCTCGATCTCTCAAAAAGAATTCAGACTAACTATTTCTTCATTTCATCTCATTTTATTGTATATTCTATATCATTTGTATATTATTGCAACTTATTCACTGTTGGAAGACGAGCTCCCTATTATATGGATAGGGTTGTTAGTAAACAATTGATATCTTCAGTGGCCGATCGAATACCTGGATCCCTTGCAATTTGCATATAAATCTGGAAGGGGAACGGAAGATGCTACTCTCACACTACTTAATACGGTAGTTAACCATTTACAACTTCCTAAAACACATGTTCGTATCTTTTAATTCATTTTATTTTCACCAAAAAGGATGACAGAACTTAGACTGGGAAAGTGTACATGACAAAAACATAATTTAATATTGCATGGTCGTCCTCCCTGGTGAGGACCATGGAAATAGTTCAGTGGAACTAGTCTTAATCCAATGGCCCAGACACACAACAAATAAACTACAAAACAGAAAATAAAATAAAACAAAAACATATCTGAAAACAAGTTTTCTGTAAGAAATATATACACTAAGTTACATACAAACCCTCAAAAAAACCGAAACAAAAACAAAACAAACAAGCCCTTAGGTCTTAGATACGATGTGATTTCTTAGTTCCTCTTTGAATGATTTTCTTGAATTTATACATTTGAGGGATGGCGGTAATGAGTTCCAGTGCTTAGTTATGGTATATTGGAAGTTGTGTTGAGTAATTCTTAAACGGGTTAGTGGTATACGGAAATTACCCTGATATGCTTGACGTGTTGAATATGTTGTTACGGGATACTGGAAGTATGTTTCTATACCGTGGGGGTAGTGGTTATTCATCAGGTCAAAGGCAAATATACAGGAGTAGAATTCACATAGTTGAAAGATGTTAAGAATGTCAAGTTTTCGGAATAGTGGTGCGGAGTGAGCATGGAAGTCAGAGAAAGTTATAAGACGAACGAGTTTCTTTTGAAGACGGAGAAGTGGATCCAGAATAGTTAAGTAAGTGTTGCCCCAGATTTCTATGCAATATGTTAAGTGCGGTAAAATGAATGTGTTGTAAATGGTAATTAGTATTGACTTGGGAACAAAATATCTAATTCTTGAAATGATTCCGATCTTTGGGATTACAACTTTTAGTATGTTGTTAATATGACAATTCCAAGAAAGTGAAGAATCAATACTTACACCAAGATAACTGGTTGAGGAAACTCTCTCTATTTGTGTGTTATTGACAGAGATACTACCTTGTAAAGTTATTTGACGTTGAGGCGTACTTATTAGCATGAAATTAGTTTTCTCTTCATTTACTGTAAGTTTGTTAGCCAAACACCAGGTAACTACCTTAATGTCAAGATTTGTGGCATTCATGTGAGTTGATCAGAATAAATTTGTGTCATCTGCGAATAACCTAAATTGAAAGTAGTCTGTAGAATTGCTTATCTTGTTCACTGATTTCAGTTCTGTTTTCAATACATTGCAAACTTATATTTTATAAACTAAATTTCACTGAAAACACTAACTGTATTGTTAAGAAGGCCATGCAGCGTATGTTTTTACTGGGGAGGCTACGGAGTTTTGACGTTAGTGAAAATGGTCTTGAAAATGTATACAAGGATTTTATAGAAAGTATGCTAAGTTCTAACATTTCAGTATGGTATGGCAACTTGACTGGTAAAAATAAAATTATATTATATCATGCTACTATGCGCCATTCTGATTGGATAATAACTGTGGTAAAATCCCATTTTACCACGGCTGGCAGTGGTAAAATGGGCCCCTAAACTAGCATATGAATAGTACATACAAGCTGAATGTGTTCGTTCTTATACCAATAAGTTAACACTTCCCCAGAGTAAAGGTGTGTCAGGTATCCTGTACAATAGTTTGGGTTACAGTAGTCCAAATAATTCCACTGATGACCTTGCGATCGAAAGCAACGATCGATCAGTGGCTTCAACATCACTGATAAGGTACAAGTTCTCCCAATGCAACGAGCCGTCTCAGCGTCCTACTCTCGTTACGCGTTGAATCAAGCAACACCGATTCAACTTTTAACCATCAGTCAAGGTGCGTCAGGATTATTTCAAAACTGTACATTTTCAGGTTCGGTCAATGTTCAATTTGTTACCCATTAAATTAAAGTAGACTGTGTAACGTCGCGTCTCTGATTTACTGTCTCGCGCTTTCTCGATTCAACGCCGAGACATCTATTTTTAGCAGTGTACAAGATTGTATTGTTCTTATGAAAATATCCAAACAAAATTGTTACTTTCTTTGACCTCTTGCCCCGTTTTCTTTGTTGCTAGTTTTCAACGCGTTTTCGTTATGCATTATATGATGTAAATAAAGTAATTTATCAATGCAATGCAATGCATTGCAATGCAGTGTATGGTTGTGTTCATGCAGTGTGTGTGGGGGCTAAATGAACGTATCCACTCATTAAAATATGCTCGTTCCCGACGATCTATTACCGACGATCTTTTTTCTGTACGTGCGAATTCGCCTTTTCGGGCATATAAATAACCACAGAACACATTTAGAAGAAATATACACACATTTTGATATAATATAATAGCAATAACTCCCGCCGAAGGCGTGTATACACTCGAATTTGGTACAATTCGCTCCATATAGCACTCGCCATTCGGCTCGTGCTATATGTCGCGAATTGTACCAAAATCTCGTGTATACCCGCCTTCGGCGGGGGTTATTGCTTAAATAAATATGGCTAGGAAAGTAATTGGTAAGAAATAGTCAGCTCTATGACCTCTACAAACTCCCCGTCCGCAGGAAAGCCCAAGTAATTGTTAGTGATACCTGACATCCTTTGTACTCGCAGTTTGATTTGATACCTTCAGGAAGACGATATAGAGTACCTTTAACTTGTAAGATTTTTTAAAAATCATTTTAACCATGTGCAATAACCACACTGAACTCAGACCTGTGATTTAAGCTTCTGACAATTTCTTAAAGATCTAGGATATTTTTCTAGAAGATTGTAACTGATTTCTATCGCTACTACAGTGTTTACGTTACTGTAATTATTTATACTGTATATATGTAATTTAATATGCCTTTTATATTTTGGTGAAGTGAAAGGAAAACTTCCGTAAATTGACAATAAAGTTATATTCTATTCTATTCTTTTCTATTCTTTTCTATTCTATTCTATTCTATTCTATTCTATTCTATTCTATTCTATCCTATCCTATCATATTCTATTCTATTCTATTCTATCCTATCCTATCCTATTCTATTCCATTCCATTCCATTCCATTCCATTCCATCCCATCCCATCCCATCCCATCCCATCCTATTCCATTCCATTCCATTCCATTCCATTCCATTCCATTCCATTCCATCCCATCCCATCCCATCCCATCCCATCCCATCCCATCCCATCCCATTCCATTCCATCCTATCCTATCCTATCCTATCCTATTCCATTCCATTCCATTCCATTCCATTCCATTCCATCCCATCCCATCCCATCCCATCCCATCCCATCCCATCCCATTCCATTCTATTCTATCCTCTCCTCTCCTCTTCTATTCTATTCTATTCTATTCTATTCTATTCCATTCCATTCCATTCCATCCCATCCCATCCCATCCCATCCCATCCCATCCCATCCCATCCCATTCTATTCTATTCTATTCTATTCTATCCTCTCCTCTTCTATTCTATTCTATTCTATTCTATTCTATTCTATTCTATTCTATTCTATTCCATTCCATTCCATTCCATTCCATCCCATCCCATCCCATCCCATCCCATCCCATCCCATCCCATCCCATCCCATTCCATTCCATTCTATTCTATTCCATTCCATTCCATTCCATTCCATTATATCCTATTCTCTTCTATTCTATTCTATTCTATTCTATTCTATTCTATTCTATTCCATTCTATTATATTCTATCCTATTCTATTATATTCTATAAGAAATACAGAAATGGGTTTTTGCCGAGTTAGCATGCAGCCACATCCGTTACAAAATAGAAATGTGTCTCTGTAATTGTCAATTTAACTTTAAATATTGCGCACTAATTACTAGCTTGTAACATCAGCAAGTTGCCGTCCTGAAAATTCCTGCGATGCCTGTAAAAGTTGCCAATACGATTGAACGATTGGCTCATCACATAACCACTCGTTGACAAGATCACGTGACCTTACGTATGTAGTAGACTGTAGTGTTTTATATATTTGTGTACGATGAATCTCATCGTGTGTAAACAATGAACACGTCTACACTTTGGCATCAGGGGATCCTCCAAGCTATGTCGGATGTTTAAAAATCGAGAGTTGCAGGTACAAGTAAACGAGGTAACATCTACAGTAAGTGTAACGCCTTGCTTGCCGGGATGTGGGCTTATTATCGGAGTCGCAGTTCTGATGACTAAACAAACGGAAAAAAAGTCTCTTGAATTCAGGAACTTGTGTTTTGGTGTTGGTGAATAATTAAACCATGTTTTTGTAGCATTCAAGTGGTTGTTTTAGTCATTTATTGTACATTACTCCCTGGCCAGGTGGGTTACTTGGCAATACATTTATTTTAGAACAACATGCATCTCTCGCCGTGAGTGTTTGCTATTGGTATAAGGCAGCTCTTATCATGGGTGTAAACACCACATGTAAATGTCGCATATTTGAATAATTCTGAGGGACACACAATCTAACGCTTTCTTGACGGCAGTTTGCAGGAGCATTGTCCCATTTTGAAAGATTTTTTACGTTCTATGAAACAAACTGATTGATTTTCAACTAATATGTGTATCAAGTTACCATCCTACGACATTCACAAACAATTCGTGCATGATTTATGACCTGTGTGTTTCTCGGAGTACAGAAAAAATGCTGAAAACAAGAGCCCGAAGCTAGTGCTCCGTACAACAGATCGAATTTCCCGTATTTGCATGAATTACCCAGAATCCTTTTTATGTACGACAGTTTTGTAAGCATTATAGGCACTCAGTTCTTGTACAACAGGCAGTGGTTGCCAGGGCGACCTACACTGGGGTTTTCTACCACAGTAGTAGTTTACCTTCCAATATGGGGCCAGATCAATAGTTCAATGTAGGATAAAACACTTAATTCCTCAGAGCTCCCCCCCCCCCCGTAATAAATTGACCGAAATTGAAAATTGTTTCAGACAGCAAAATAAAGCCAGTATGTAGTAGTATGTAGTGCTATGAATACAAGGCCAGTATGTAGTAGTATGTAGTGTTATGAATACAAAGCCAGTATATGTAGTAGTATGTAGTGCTATGAATACAAAGCCAGTATATGTAGTAGTATGTAGTGCTATGAATACAAAGCCAGTATATGTAGTAGTATGTAGTGCTATGAATACAAAGCCAGTATATGTAGTAGTATGTATACACTAGTGTTATGAATACAAAGCTAATATATGTAGTAGTGTGTAGTGCTATGAATATAAAGCCAGTATGTAGTAGTGTGTAGTCTATGAATACAAAGCCGGTATGTAGTAGTATGCAGTGCTATGAATACAAAGCCAGTATGTAGTAGTATGTAGTGATATGAATACAAAGCCAGTATGTAATAGTATGTAGTGCTATGAAGGCCAAGCCAGTATGTAGCAGTATGCAGTGATATGAATCACTACAAAGCCAGTATGTAGTAGTATGTAGTGCTATGAATACAAAGCCAGTATGTAGCAGTATGCAGTGATATGAATCACTACAAAGCCAGTATGTAGTAGTATGTAGTGCTATGAATACAAAGCCAGTATGTAGTTATATGTATTGCTATGAATACAAAGCCAGTATGTAGTAGTATGTAGTGCTAATTGTGTGTATGCATATATATTGAGGGTCTATGGTGTATGTCAGTCTTTATTCCGAAGGCCGTTGAATTGATTGCTGCAGTCTTAAATTTAGTGCAGTGTAACTATTATGTGTGCAGAAAATTCAGATGTGCAATAAATTGTGATATGTAAGAATATTTGGTACTTTTCAATCTCCATATCTCGGAGTGATTTACTACAATTATCTTTCCTTCATGACAGTTTAGTAAGTATACTAATATTAGTAGTTCAACTATTATGTTTGTTGAGTCAGGAGTCAGGAGTCGCCATAGTCACCTTCAGAATGGATTTCTGCCCTCACACTTTGATGTTGTGTGAAAACTCATTAATATTCATAAAGCGGGGACTGAGAAGGGGAATTCCCTATACGTTTACCTCATTAATGGTGGAACTCTTGGTGCCTGTCACCCTATTTTACACATGACTGACTGTATCTTTTGGAGGTGGAGAACTTGTGGTGACTCACTGGTGTTTGAACACCAATTGAAAATAGAAACATTCCCTATCTGTGTTGTTCACACATATCGGTTACACGCTAAGGCTTATCAGACTAATATAATAACAAAAAGTGCATAACATTGATTGAACCCATGTCAACTTCGACAATGACATGTTTGTGAGGGATTGGTTTATAAAAGAGGGAACGACGCACCAGAAGTCTGTTACCAAGCAAGCAAGCTACTACTGAACTTTATTCAACTATAACTAATATTTACATAGGTAAATTATTGAAACTGTAATGTTTCAAAATGAATCATTGATTAAACTACTCTGATAAGCTAGGCATGTAGACCTTAGTTGTTCTTCTAGACGAGTAAACAATATTGCATATGTGCTACCTTGATAGTATCCATGGTGATATAGGAATTGTCCAAGAGACTAAACAGCTAGTACAGTACAACTCGAGTTTTACACAGCTACACACATGCGTAACAGGAATTATGGTTTTATGTTCACGTGTTTACCAATAAACAACATCTCTTTGCCCTTGGATATCTCAAATACACCTGTAGCCGTGAGCGTCTTTGCATGCTGGTAACGTCAGTAAGTTGCCGTCCTGAAAATTCGTGCGATGCCTGTAAAAGTTGCCAATACGATTGAACGATCGGCTCATCACATAACCACTCGTTGACAAGATCACGTGCCGTTACGTATGTAGTAGACTGTAATAAAAATAATAATACATTAATTTTAGAACAACATGCATTTCTCGCCATGAGAGTTTGCTATTGGTATGCTATATCATAAGTGGGAGAAGGCAGCTCTTATCATGGGAGTAAACACCACATGGAAATGTCGCATATTTGAATAATTCTGAGGGACACGTAATCTAACGCTTTCTTGACTGCTGTTTGCAGGAACATTTGTCTCACTTTGAAAGTTTTGTTTACGTTCTATGAAACAAACTGATTGCTTTTCAACTAATATGTGTATCAAGTTACCATCCTACGACATTCACAAACAATTCGTGCATGATTTATGACCTGTGTGTTTCTCGGAGTACAGAAAAAATGCTGAAAACAAGAGCCCGAAGCTAGTGCTCCATACAGCAGATCGAATTTCCCCTATTTGCATAGATTACCCAGTATCCTCTTTATATGCGGCAGTTTCGTAAACATCAAAGGCACTCAGTTCTTGTACAACAGGCAGTGGTTGCCAGGGCGACCTACACTGGGGTTTTCTACCACAGTAGTAGTTTAGTCGTTCTGCCTCCGTGCGTAATTCTGGTCCTTTTCATATTACAGAGAATTTACTCAATTGTGTACAGTATAGGGTAGTCCTCCTTAACGGTGCACGCGTTTCACTCAACACTGTCCGGCAAAAAGCAATGTAACTCGACTATGTTGAGTGTGAAAGCAAATAACGAAAGAATTACATACAAGGCTACCAAATATTAGCAATCCATCGAATGTGTACTCACTATACATCTTTGTCCATATTAGTCAATGGTAAGATTATAATCAATCAATAAATCAATCAATAAATCAATAAATAAATAAATCAATCAATCAATCAATCAATCAATCATTCAATCAATAAATCATTAAACTCTAATCGTTATATATACACTCTGTAAACTTGTCTCTTTACTCGTACTCGGGCCAGATATGTAGTGCTATGAATACAAAGCCAGTATGTAGTAGTACCGCGGGTATGTAGTGCTATGGATACAAAGCCAATATGTAGTATAGTGTGTAGTGCTATGAATACAAAGCCATTATGTAGTAGTGTGTAGTGCTATGAATACAAAGCCAGTATGTAGTAGTATGTAGTGCTATGAATACAAAGCCAGTATGTAGTAGTACCGCGGGTATGTAGTGCTATGAATACAAAGCCAATATGTAGTAGTACCGCGGGTATGTAGTGCTATGGATACAAAGCCAGTATGTAGTAGTACCGCGGGTATGTAGTGCTATGAATACAAAGCCAATATGTAGTAGTACCGCGGGTATGTAGTGCTATGGATACAAAGCCAATATGTAGTAGTACCACGGGTATGTAGTGCTATGGATACAAAGCCAGTATGTAGTACTACCGCGGGTATGTAGTGCTATGGATACAAAGCCAATATGTAGTAGTATGTAGTGCTATGGATACAAAATGTAGTAGGTAGACTAGAAATTATTCGTTGGTTTAGAAATTACCGTACCATCCCTGAAAACGCCTAGTGGTCGTAGTTTTCAAAACAGACGACTAGCTGCTAGTCTGATCACAGGGGACAGCGAGCATGTGATAGATTAATCAATCCAATTGCTTTATTGATCGGTTTATTATTCAGTTGATTGTTTGATCGATTGAATGATTAATTTTTGTGATGAAATAAAACTTATTTTGTGTGTGATATTGATCAATTGACTCACTGATTTTTGTTGTGATATCAAACTTTTTCTGCTTCTTTCCCTGGCTACTTTTTTCTTTCAGCTGTATATAAATCTCTCTTTATTGTCTAAATAAAGACATATTGTCCATTCTTCTCCTTTTATCTAAACTAAAACACTCCTAATCTTATAATTAGCATGGATTAGTTACTGTGAAAATTTGCTTTATCTCTTATCTTCTTGGAGATTATCACTCATTCATGTATTAACTCTAGTTTATACTAGTTTATGCATGATCGACTGTTTGTCCGTTGTGATAGTCTCCAAGAAAATTAGACATAAAGCATATTTTCGTTGTAACTGATCAGGTAGGAGTGTGCAGAAAGTGCTGTCAACTAGACCTCAGTTTAGACCCATTTTGACCAAAAAACTATACCATATAAAATACATATTAATCACTGATATGAAAATATTAACCAGCGAATTAGCTGGATGAAACTCAAAGGGAAATTCCCAGAAATTTTTAACTAGTCGAGAATTTACTATGTAGTTCCTTCCAGGACCCCATTTTAGACCAAACAAAATCGAAAATTGTGTAAAGTGGACCCCATTTTAGACTCCTTATCTCTAAAGATACAGTACCCATTTTCGACTTAAAGTTGGAAATCCCACCCCAAGGACAGCATATATATATATATATATATATATATATATATATATATATATATATATATATATATATATATATATATATATATATATATATATATATATATGATAAGCAGGAGTACCCACAGGGGCTACACTTAGGTATACTCACAATGCACACGACGTGTTGACAAAGCTATAGTCACTTGATATATGAATGCACCGGGAGAGTTCCCGGGCGGTACCAGAAGCCAGTTCTGGTAGGGGTGTGTGGCCAGTCCTCTAAACCCAATGCCCCATTTTAGACCAAACATAAATACCCCATTTTAGACCATCACAGGTTTTTAAAGGAGGAAAGTTTACACCTTAATATATTTTCCTTAGGAAGCAACATTTTGGGGTAATTAATGGCAGTTATGATTTGGTAAAGGACCATATTGGAGCAAGAAAAATCGAAAATTATGCAAAGTGGACCCCGTTTTAGGCTCTTCAGCTCGAAAAAATACAGACCTCAGTTTAGACCAAAGGGTTAGAAAACACACCCCAAAGGGTGGCACTCATATGTATATTCAAATAAGGGGAGTAGTCCCCCCCCCCCTCGGAAAGTTCATTTCATGAAGTATACATAACATAGACTCAATGTACTCCTCAGATTAGTCCAGTTCCTATAAGATATTGTTACCATCAAACGTCCACTCACAGTATAGTTCCTATACAGTATCATTACCATTTACACCTCCACTCACATAGTCTAGTTCCTATACAGTATCGTTACCATTTATACCTCCACTCACATAGTCTAGTTCCTATACAGTATCGTTACCATTCACACCTCCACTCACATAGTCTAGTGCCTATACAGTACCATTACCATTTACAACTCCACTCACAGTCTAGTGCCTATACAGTATCATTACCATTTACACCTCCACTCACAGTCTAGTTCCTGTAAAGTATTGTTACCATTTACACCTCCACTCACTAGTCTAGTTCCTATACAGTATTGTTACCATCAAACGTCCACTCAGTCCCTCATACAGTTAGCATCAATCACAAAATTATGACCGATAACACAGTACCTCATAAAGTTAGTGTTTATTGGAGCAGTTATGTAATGTCCAAATATAGTTATTTGTCAGCTCAGGATGTAGACTGTCGACAGTCGCCCGCGCCTTTTTTTCGCGCCTTTTTTGCCCAAAGTTTTATCTAAACTCCGATCCCGCGCAACACTAGTCTAATCGCAAATTGAGGGCCGAAGGCCCGAGGTCGAGGGTCGAAGGCCCGAGCGCTTGGGCCTTCGCAATACGGCCCTCGATATCAGTTTGCGATTATACTATTACTAGTGTTGCGCCGGACCGGAGTTTAGATAAAACGTAGGGAAAAAGGCGCGAGCGACTGTCGACAGTCTACTCAGGATGCTACGTATACTGTTTACAGTCACTATAGCAGCTGAGGTTCACTGATTGGATGAACAACTTTTTGTGCTGATTGAAGGACTTTGACCAAACTATGGATTAGAAATACTGCACGTATATAAACGATTTTGCTCTGTGATACAACTGAGTTGAACTTCCAGTGATAGCAATACAGTTATACACTTATTTTGTAAGTTACTATTACGTCAGACAACTTTGGGTATAATGTGTGTGTGTGTGTGTGTGTGTGCGTGTGTGTGTGTGTGTGTGTGTGTGTGTGTGTGTGTGTGTGTGTGTGTGCGTGTGTGTGTGTCTGTACGGCTTCAACACAAAAACTTCCAGACTGATTTCATTGGTAGTTGGTGACATTACGTGTGGTGTCTAGTTGAGAAATTGTTCAAAGCAATGATCGCATCACAGGTATGGGATTTGGGTCAAAAATGTCATATTTGGTCAAAAAAACTTAAACTCATAAACTTCTGGGCAGATCGGTCAGAAGATGGCGACAAGAAATATTTGTAGTAGATGATGTTAAAGATAACAATGCTGTCAACAGGCAAAGCCGAAAAAGATGTCCCGTGTGAACCAGTACCATTGCACGGCGAAGCGGCAGCTATGCTTTCTCCGTGTTTGTTATGGCTAGAGTCGCAGCCTGATTGTGAACCTACCCAGTTGTTATTGCTCCGTAGTTTACCCAGAAAAGCAGCAGACAGCCGTGCAATGAAACAGAAACCCCTGACTTCGTTTTTCTGAACTTTATTTTTTCTTCTAATTGAGTGGCTAAATTGCGGACACATCGTTGTATACACATTGATACAATTTGATTACATTTACATGTCAGTGAACACTATTTATAGATGTAACCATGACAACAATACGTTCTTATCAGCTGTCCACCACGTCGACTCGTCGTCTTTCTTGTTAATACGTTTTTTGATTTATTCTACACATATTCAATTCAACAATCTTATATTCAACTCTGTATTTAGTTTTAGTATTAAATAAGTACAATTCATTAAAAAGGGTTTCTATGTAGTACGGTACGTTTCATTTGTCTGAGAGTGCATGTAACATGTGTAAGTGTGATATGCAGCGTACGTGTACGTTCATTCTGTATGAGTGACGTCACTCGTACTTGAGACTTGCGAGCTCGTAACTCTGCCCGTACTTGGTCAGTTTTGGGCCAATTACTTACATGCGGAATGGCATGAATATATCATCTCTGAAACATGTCCAAAGTGATATTTTATCCATGTATGTTTCAATGATGCGGCACTCAAGTTTGTGGAATGCGATCTCTGGAGACGCTGGTGAGCCCAAACTACAACCACATATTTGTTTGTAGTAATCTCCATTAAATTCAAACGTGTTGTATGTTAGGATCTAAAAACCCATAGTTGGTTACATGGTAAACGTAATGTCATACATGTATTTAACATTGATGGTGTTCAGAGTCCCCTTCCCCCTCTTTCTACTGGTTGCAGGAATATTGCATGCTGTACGTGACTAAAACCAAAGGTTTTCAGGGGGAGGTGGCCCTAGACCTGAAGTGGCATGAGCGACGAGAGAAGTTTTCAAGGGAGAAAAACAGGTTGAAACGCTTCCAGATTGCATAGTCTAATTTACAGACCCTTTCTGATACCAACACTTCATGAAAAGTATACCCTTTCTGATACCAACCAGCATAAAAAACGACCCCTTTCGCGCGGACCCTCCCCGTATAGCCGTCTATGGGAGTTGCCCCCCCCCCCCCCCGGGCCCGTAAGCCACGAACCATACACAACGATTGACGTGCTCGACCATGCAGGAAGTTAGGAATGGAGTGATGAGTGTGAAGCTACCAACATATTCATATTCATATTCATATTCACTTTCAAAAGTTGACCTATACAATGTGAATATTATGATAGAGTAACAATCATGTTCATCATCAGATTCGAAGTCTTCCGAATGGGAACGAACGCGCGTTTGGCAATGAAATAAATCAATTATATCCAAAAAGACCAATCATAACACAAACAGGAAACAAGAACTGAAAAGACAAACTAGTCAGCACTAAATTAAAACATTCTGAATTAAAAAATCTGTGAGCAAAAAACCTAGATAATAGTTTAGGAATGTAGAAATACTGGCATTTCTGTTTGATGAACAAATTAAACTTTGGGCAAATAAATATGGGAATGATAATTTATCCCAACAACATATTCACATTGAGCGAAGAGGTCAACGTTTGAAAGTGAATATGAATATGAATATGTTTGTAGCTTCGCACGCGTGGTGGAGTGATGGTATAAGAACAAACGCGCGTAACCTCTGACCGGCTGACTAAAAAGATATGACATCACCGATCTTCTCAATAGGTAATAGTACACACTGTCTTCCCCATGGTATAACGTACGCGTTTGCCGATCACGTGTCCACAACAATATTTCCGGGTTAAACAGTTGACCTAATTTCCAAGGACCCGGTGTGATGATGGTAGCCTGTGTGGTCGTCTTCAAGTTTGTAAGATTTACTGCGTTTTGAACAGGGTCAGGGTGAAGTGGGAAATATGGCAGCCACGGAATGGAAGGATCCAGATGTAAGTGTCTTTATGATGTTACGATTTATATTATGTATAACTATAAACAAACACTGCAGCAGGTTTGTTGTGAATGGCGCTGAGAGCGGCAACTCGTGTACAACTTTGTTCAACTTCTGAAACTTATACAGACAGTTTGTACCGTCCATTCCTTTTATGCTAATAAAGTAAGTGTGCAAAATATACGCGACACACAATAAAACGTATCTAGGAGAATATTAGCGTAACGTTAGACCATGAACGTTGGCGAGAGATATCTCCAACGTGTACTGGTACATTTAATACTAATAGTCATGGCGTGATCGAATACAGTGGACTTGTACTCGTAGTACTTACAATAGCCTAGATGGACTTAGCTACATATCAGGGGAGTAAGATTTGTACCTTAGTATCCCATAATATCAGACGTACTTGGCATTGCACTTATTATTGTCATTCACACGTAACATGTCTAACCTCACCTCGTAAGGTCAGTAAATCACCAGTCACGTGAAACTGGGTCATCTGGGGTCAAAGCAGGACACGACTGTTTATTGTGTAACTTTACTCGTGTGATGTTTCACATACATGTATATCGTTCTCGATATCCTCTGCATTTCACAATTTGTAGGAGAGTGTGAATGTCTGAACACGACATGAAAGGATTTACTATGAATACAAGTGTGTAGCAGGAATGTAATCATTTTGAAAAGGGCCAATGAAAATTTATCACATGATTTTGTTGTTTTTGGATTGAGTAGTCATAAAGTGCAGCTTAAAATTATCGCTACTTGATGATGTAAAATACTTAGTAGGTATTGAGGTAGTTGCAGGGTAAATAAGTAAGGGATCGGTCAGTTTCTTCGGCCGGGGGGTGGGGGTGGGGGTGGATTGGTAAGGGGGGGGGGAGTTACCCTGTTTTTGAAATTGGCAGGGGGGTCATGCTGTTTTGAAAATTGTGGATGGGGGAGAGGGGGGGGGGTCACTGTGTTTTGGATGGTGATGAAATAAAAAAATCCCTGTCTACAATGGCATATGGCCTTGCCTGAAATGTGGTACATGTCAATATTTGTTTTTGTCCATGTTTCTTACATCAGTTCTTTAATATTACTTGACGTAAGAATTCAAACATAACTATACGTATACATATACATATATTTAATATCTAGCTATTACACTAGTTACAGAACATGTCATATAAATGCTTGGCTGTTTCACAATTAATGCTTCACTTACATTGTACATGTATATTGCACTTTGGGACAAAGGTGAACTTCAATGTTTTGTTATGGTAATCTTCATAGATAGTTTATAAAAGAAGTTAATCTAAATTATTCTACTTGTCAGTTTGAACTTGTCAGAATGGATTAATACACTTTCTATTTTGGACACTACATGTCATTGACACTACAAATCACCACATCTCATCAGATTCCAGTTTCTATTTTATACACTAAGTATGACCACCTAAATTTCTCTAACGTACCGTTGACTTTACTATACATACGATATTAATGCCTATATACTTCTTTACTTCGATATCTATACTTCCAAACTAGTTAGCAGATTCAGCTGAAAGTTAATGGGGATGCATCAGGGGATGTGTAGATGAAAGTGTATTCACAACATGATGATCCCATCAGTGATATGCAAATTAGGTGTAAAATCTCAATTTGGGTAAAAACTTATATCTTGAAACTGCATGGTGAACGGTGGGGATGGAGGGCATGGAGGGTTATTCTACAGTTATTGTTGAAAACTTAGCAACACTGAAATGATGATGCATATTACAAAGAAAACGTGGATGGGTAGGTATGAGAATAAAGATAAACAAATGTATGCAAATATGCCTAGCAACAAGACCACGCCATAGCAACAGCCAAATACAGTTGTCCTACAATACCATTGGCGCTACTTTTATTCTTTTAGGGTTCTATAGATACACACACACACACACACACACACACACACACACACACACACACACATATATATATATAGTTTTGGTAGTACTGGAACTCTTTCTTGGTTGTAACTCGGAGTTTCACGCATAAAGCGATCATCATGTTGTCTGATGATCACTTTATGCGTGAAACTCCGAGTTACAACCAAGAAAGAGTTCCAGTACTACCAAAACTATTACGCTCTGCCACTGCGGTATAGAGCACTGTCTTAGCAGATTGATACTCACCGAGTTATATATATATATATATATATATATATATATATATATATATATATATATATATATATATATATATATATATATATATATATATATCCATACATATATCCATCCATACATCCATACACACACACATACATACATACACACACATACATACATACATACATACATACATACATATATACATACATACATATGTATATACGTGCATACGTGCATACATACATGCATACATACATACATACATACATACATACATACATACATACATGATACATACATACATACATCATGCAGGAGATTACACCACACTCTACAGACAAGATAACTTTACTTTACTAAGTTACAAACTGTTGCCGTAATAGTATATATAGATATAGTTGTGATGTCATTCAGTAGTGTAACCTGTAAGTAGTTTTTACAGCAGAATTTCTATCTAGCAGTATATCTTTCTCAACAAATATGAACTTTATTGCACTTTGCCAAAATAGTTCCAGGTTGATATACAGAAAGAGTTGTAGTTTGATTTTAGTTTAGTCTATACTGTAATTTATTAATGCATCATATATTCAAACACCACATGTTACATTGACAAATATTCAAGTTGTATTCTTTTTTTAATGTTTCTGACATGAAATTTATCATATGAACCTAATATCTTTAGAGACATGTAATACAAATATTAGAGCTTGGATCTTTTGTTATATGCCTTTGGTGTAAAGATACAATCAGCACTCCGCTACGCATAGTGTTGATTATATCCTTGCATTGAAGGCATATAACCCAATATCAAGACATTAATATTGATATTTACTGCTATGCTATCACCACTCTCTCTGTTACAAATTCTAAAACCATTGTTTTCAGTAGAATGATTACTATGTATCACAGTTTGGATTTTGAAAATCCTAAACTCTTTAACTACATGTACCCACACTCAGCATACTGTTAGTAACTGACAAAAATGTAATTGTGTGTGGTGCCATTCACAGTACTTGTATTATTTACCATGAATCTTATTTTTGAGAAGAATAACATATATCATATAAAGATATAACTACCACAAATGGTCTCAGGGTGTAGCTTGGCTCTTTATCTGTAAACAGGTTTATTAGTTATATTAACTATGGTGTGAGAATGTTTATGTGGATTTAAGTAAAACTAGGGATGGTCTTTGGTTTAATTATTATGCCACTGTACAGAAATGAAGGTGTAACTGATGGATACTGGACTACACCTTCAATGTGATAATTTCTCACAAGATGGAGGCATGGCAGTCTGATAAACTTATCCTAGATAGTCTAAAATCCATATCACTAATATCACATTCTTAATTTTATCTGAGTTTAAAATGAACTATAAAAACACCAGCAACATTGATTGTGTCTAGTTTTTAGCACAACTGAACTGAGGTTCAGTAGTTCTATAGGGATCGCTTGGCATCTGTCTGTCTGTCTGTCTGTCTGTCTGTCTGTCTGTCCGTCTGTGTGGATGTGAGTGTAAACAACTTATATAAGTTAAAAACCGCTGAACCGATTGCCATGATATTTGGTGGGTCAGGAATTGAAAGACAAATGAATAAACATTTAAACATGTATGCAAATGTGCCTAGCAACAAGACCACGCCCATAGAAACAGCCAAATAATCAAAACAAGTCTTATACAAATTTCTTTGGGAGATGTAGTGTATTGAAATATCTATTTATAAAGATTAATATCTGTATTTTTCCAGTTCAACAATATGAAATAAACTAAAAAGGTAAATAATTTTTTTTCCATGTATTGTGTACTTTAAAGGGGAATGCCACTCTAGGAAATGTAGACATTTATGTAAACTTTGAGTTGTAGTCAGTCAATTTAAGATTTTACATCACTTAATCTTGGAAAAATAAAAAAGAAAGTTGACCACATTTTCCTTCAAATTTGGAAAAGGATAACAAATTCAAAAACATTTAAAAATTATGAGACCAAAAAAGTTCTCCCAAGGGACTGGTTTTGGTCTAAAATGTGTATGTACATGTGATCAATACTAATGAGCACGCAATGTTCAACCATTCCATATTTATGAGGATAGGCCATGAGACAATTCATGTCTGTTAACTCTTTGAGCACCATTTGACGAGAATTATCCACACGATGAGGTACCTCAAAGCTAGTTATAACAGGTTAACATAACGCATAGTTTGAAGCCTTTACTGAGGGGCCAGCTATCAGATATGAGTAAGCTAGGGAGTCACACACCCATTCTGTGATAGTATGTAAAATTGACCGTTTGCCCCAAGAAAACCAGGATTTTTACATGAACTTTGAGCAAAACTTGTAAAAAAAAGTCTTGTGTTTCTCCTTCAAAATACTGTTCATAATTCCTACCGGCTCGAATTTGTATAAGTCCGCGGAATCATACTCGGAGCATTATGACAAAAAACTAACATTGATTTCATGGGATTATATATAAATACCAGGTCATACTTGGTCAGTTTGGACATTATGTAATATGATACTTTCACTGTTTGCATGTCATACAGATATATCAAATTACCATATGTTTACCATATACATGACCACTAAAAACCAAGAATTTGCGTACAAATATTTACATATTAGATAATATTTGCAGATCATTAATCCACAGGTTTTTGACATTGAACACCAAAGTGAATGAAAAATCAAGATTTTTTTTTAGGTTTACAATGAGACAAATCATGTGTGTTAATAAGGGCTACCAATAAACAATAGATAGTCAATAATTTTTACTTTTTAATTTTAGTTAATTATGTGTAATGTAAGTGATGTAAACTCATACAATGTCTAACTACAACTCAAAGTTTACATAAATGTCTTCATTTCCTGGAGTGGTATTCCCCTTTAATATCCCCAGCCTGAATTAAATGTGACAAATCAGATTAGATAACAAAATTTAAATATGACATTTCAGATTTATCAGTATAGAATTACAAGTACAGTACCCAGTTTACTTGTCAGGTAATTGACTACACAACACTTGTTTAACCAATCAGTGCTTGTAATGCTATCTCTGTCAAGGTATCATTGAGTTTATCTTTATGGCCAATTGACTATACATATACAACACTCATTCCACCAATCAATGTTTGTAATACTATCTCTGTTACGGTATCACTGAGTTCATCTTTATGGCCAATTTTGTAATACCTGTACTGAAAGCTAATCCAGATACAATATCGTCATATATTTGTTGGCCTAGAATCCGGGCAATTTGGGATTTTGAATTTCAGTTATGGGATATAACCAAAATACACAATCCTCATTTGCCTTGATTCTGTGGCTAAACATTTGTGAGAAAAGCACCTCAAAAGTTGGTGTTTTCAAAATTGCTTGTTTTAACCTCATTAGTCTAACCTGAGCTCTGTACTTCTGACTGCCTAGAATCAAGTGTAAGCAGCAAGTTGTCATAGACTGTTCTACAAAAGTTGATCAATTATTAAAGCTAAACTAGCTACAACTGGAATTATTTTTTGGAACTGTCATTTCGATATAATGACATTCATCCTGAAAAGTATGTAATCAACTATCGGTAATTGTATAAATGTGAGTCACAACATAATAAGAGGTAGGAGAATACACAATTTTGATTCGTCAAATAAACAGTCATTCACTGCTACTTGTGTAATGACTGGTAGTCGCTTGCAAAATTCTCACTCTATATAAAACTACTGCGATACTGTAAGTATAAAAGAATATTATGGTATTCCTTAGTATAGAATACATTAGATAACAGGGTATGGGCTTTGCATATAAATTACTGACCATTAAACAAGTTACAGTCAGTGGTACATACAGATAACAAAAAATAACCCCCCCCCAAAAAAAAAAAAGAAAAAAAAAAGAAAGAAAAAAGATAGACGTTTCAGACCACGCCCCTTTAACAGTTCCAATCCAGAAAAGTGGTGTTACTGGAGAAATGAATGTATTTTTGTGAACTTTGGATGCACACCAATATTATTAGTTTGCCCATTGAAGACTTAAAAGGAACCAAGAGTCATCATGACTATACAAATAAAACCAAAACATTCTCAGGAAATACCATTATTTCACTGAGTGGTGTTCCCCTTTAACTCATTTTTAGTACAACTGAATTGATAAAGTATGTAGTGCTGTAGGGATCGCTAAGTGTCTGTCTGTCTGTCTGTCTGTGTGTGTGTGTGTGTGTGTGTGTATATATGTGTGTGTATGTGTAAGTGTGTATGTGAGTGTGTGTGTGCGTGTGTGTGTGTGTGTGTGTGTGTGTGTGTGTGTGTGTGAGTGAGGATGTGTGGGTGT
Organism: Glandiceps talaboti; assembly: GCF_964340395.1. Taxonomy (NCBI): domain Eukaryota; kingdom Metazoa; phylum Hemichordata; class Enteropneusta; family Spengelidae; genus Glandiceps; species Glandiceps talaboti. The sequence goes on along the minus strand of NC_135567.1, from coordinate 5,248,400 downwards.
GTGTGTGTGTAAACAACTTAAAGTAAAAAACTGCTAGACCAATTGCTTTGATATTTGGTAGTCATGTTACTTCGGTTGACTAGTTGGGAAATTGTTCAAATGGAAATGATCGCATCAGAAATGTGCATTTTACGTTTAGAAATGTGATTTGTTGTATTACAAAATACTTTGACTTCAGTCTGGAAATGTAAGATTCTTGTTTTATTGATGCAATGAAATCATTAAATCTTTTATGGGCTACTTCACATTTCAATGTCAATGCTGTAAAGATTAACATCTGTTTAAGGTTGCTTGGCAACCTAGGCCTGTTAAATATCCAAAAGTGAACTCACATGCTAAAATATTGATACCTCACCCATAAGCAACCTCCAATTGATGGCATATGTGGGGAATGTAACAACAGGGTTGTGTAGGCAAATTAAACATTTGGCAGGTGAACACATATATGCTAAAGCTACTACAATGTAGACTATACTCATAGCAATAATGAATTAGTGATATATATATATATTGTACAATAACATCATTGGTATAAGGCAAGTGGATAGATGTGCTGTCATGATGGTTGAATGTTTAGAGTGGCTGGCTAGGAATCTGCAGGTTGCAGGGTTGAACCCGTTGCTGGCATTTGTTTCTGAATGACTAAAGTTCTTGGGTAAGATTTGAACCACAATTGCACTTTGGTTAACCTAGCTGTATTAATTGGGGACCTGGTAGGATAGATGTTGAAATGTGAATGCTTTAATCCTGTGCACTAATAGAGGCTGCAATGGATTGTATGCTATAACGCCATTGTGCTATAACGCCATTGTCACCAATTTATTTAAATACATCTATCCATTTAAAGTCTGTTGGCTTGGTTACCCAGCCTCTTGCCGTTGAACTTTGGATGCACACCAATATTATTAGTTTGTCCATTGAAGACTTAAAATGAACCAAGAGTCATCATGACTATACAAATTGTCATCTAAAACCAAAACATTCTCAGGAAATACAATTATTTCACTGAGTGGTGTTCCCCTTTAACTCATTTTTAGCACAACTGAATTGATAAGGTTCAGTAGTGCTGTAGGGATCGCTAAGTGTCTGGGTGTGTGTGTGTGTGTGTGTGTGTGTGTGTGTATGTGTGTGAGAGTGTGTGTGTGTGTATGTATGTGTGTATGTGTGTGTATGTGTGTGTATGTGTGTGTGTGTGTATGTATATGTGTGTGTATGTGTAAGTGTGTATGTGTGTGTGTGTGTGTGTGTGAGTGAGGATGTGTGGGTGTGTGTGTGTGTGTGTAAACAACTTAAAGTAAAAAACTGCTAGACCAATTGCTTTGATATTTGGTAGTCATGTTACTTTGGTTGACTAGTTGGGAAATTGTTCAAATGGAAATGATCGCATCAGAAATGTGCATTTTACATTTAGAAATGTGATTTGTTGTATTACAAAATACTTTGACTTCAGCCTGGAAATGTAAGATTCTTGTTTTATTGATGCAATGAAATCATTAAATCTTTTATGGGCTACTTCACATTTCAATGTCAATGCTGTAAAGATTAACATCTGTTTAAGGTTGCTTGGCAACCTAGGCCTGTTAAATATCCAAAAGTGAACTCACATGCTAAAATATTGATACCTCACCCATAAGCAACCTCCAATTGATGGCATATGTGGGGAATGTAACAACAGGGTTGTGTAGGCAAATTAAACATTTGGCAGGTGAACGCATACATGCTAAAGCTACTACAATGTAGACTATACTCATAGCAACAATGAATTAGTGATATATATATATTGTACAATAACATCATTGGTATAAGGCAAGTGGATAGATGTGCTGTCATGATGGTTGAATGTTTAGAGTGGCTGGCTAGGAATCTGCAGGTTGCAGGTTGTAGAGTCATGATGGTTGAATGTTTAGAGTGGCTGGCTAGGAATCTGCAAGTTGCAGGGTTGAGCCCATTGCTGGCATTTGTTTCTGAATGACTAGAGTTCTTGGGTAAGATTTGAACCACAATTGCGCTTTGGTTAACCTAGCTGTATTAATTGGGGACCTGGTAGAATAGATGTTGAAATGTGAATGCTTTAATCCCATGCACTTATAGAGGCTGATTGTATGCTCCCCAGGGAGTTGAGGAAGTAAAGGGCCATTGTGCCACTATAGGTCTGTGCCATGGAGTAATAATTGTAAAGCTCTTTGAGGATGTGATTATTATAGATTTGTGCTATAATGCCATTGTCACTAATTTATTTAAGTACATCTATCCATTTAAAGTCTGTAGTCTTGGTTACCCAGCCCCTTGCCATTGAGGGAGCTACTCCCCCTTCCTAGCAGCCAGTTACACCCCCACCCCTCCCCCAGCAGGCAGCTACACCACCAGCAGGCAGCTACACCCCCCCCCCCCAATGAGACTATAAAGTCTGTAGCTGTGAAATGGCTAGGTGTCGTACAGTGGCGTCATACATGAATACATATCTTGTAAATATTTAAATGTATCTGATGACATGGTCAGATTTAAATTTACTCAAACTTTGTAAATATGTATAATCATGTAATTCTTTAGTCTGTAAGGGTACACCGTGATGGGGCGCCCTCACACATCAGAGGCCAGTGAGGGCGGAACGTCACGACATATCTTACAGTCTAGCAATTCTTAGAAAACCTGACAAAGATACATGTGTTAATATTCTAATTTACATAGAGTATGTGTATATATCAGTTGTCCATCATCAATATAGCTTTTTAATGTTACATGTTTTAGCATTGTGAATGTATTACAAATTTTATAACGCACATTCAAGCAGTTCAAAATGTTTTTAGCATTGAGCTTTTGATCTGTCTTGTTGACGATCTTCATCAGAATGACTTTCATTGTTACAGCTGACCAATCTGCTGATCATACCGCCACCTAGTGGTCAGCTTTAACTAGATTTTGACAGATTGAAAACTTAATGCTAAAACAACTTTGAATTATTTGTGTCTTATAAACTTTGTAAATCATTTGATCTAAAAGCTAATCTAATGATTTTTATCATACCATTACGTAAAGTCTCTCCGGTTTGTTCTGATTTGACAAAATGATATTGATCTCAAATCAAACTGTTCAAATCAACCCTACCTGTGTTTTACAATAATCATATGTTTGAATTGAAGTGACAAAAAAGTGTGTTAATTAAAATAGATTGATATAAATGACATAGTAATCATATAATACTACATAATATCATTTGTGTGAATGATAAAATAGACAGCTACCTTATGTATATTTTTGATATATATATTTAAATGTTGTCTAAAAGGAAATATTAAAATATTAATAAAGTGGCCATATGGATGAGAATTAGGTATTTATTTTGGATTTTTAATTCATAATACAACTTTACTGTGTTTTCCTAATTTAACAAATAATGTGAAATAACATATTATAAATACCAAAACCTTGTTTGTAACTCATTTGATTACAAAAAGATGAAAAAAGATGAAAAAAGTGTAAACACTTTGTTATTTTTTTGCATAATAACAAACATTTTAGACATATTTTATTGATTTTCAATTTACAGAGTTACAAACAAGGAATTGGTAGATATTATTTCACAGTATTTTTTTTTCAATTAGAAAATACAGTAAAGTTGTTTTATAAATTCAAAATTCAAAATAAATACCTAATCCTCATTAATTTGGTCACTTTAACACTGGGTTTGCAGTAAGCATATTTTTAATGTAATTTTGACATGATTTTGTGAAACTGGTGTAAATTAGTCTAATCATTGTATATGTTTGTTTTATATTAGGATCTCATTGATGCTGTTGAAAGTGGAGATATAGAGAAGGTTAAATTCTACTTGAGGAATGGTTATGATGTCAATTACATTCATGTAGATAGATATGGGGTAAGTGTATACTTAGTAAATAAATCAGATCATTGCCTATAAATGAATCATTGGTAAGTGTATCAATAAGTAGTTCATTGTTAATAATAACGCAATATTTTAGTTACAAAACAACATTGATTGCAGAGTGGTTGACATAAAGATAAGATGATTACAATGGAATATTGACAACAATAGCTAAAATTCTTAAACTAAAAATCACAAAAAATAAAACATATTATGGTAAGACATTGAAATGAACACAAAACCCACTTGTGATCAGGTTAAAAATAATGTTCTTGTCCAAAAGATATTGCTCACTTTAAACAGTAAAGAACAAAAGTGAAACAGAAGTACAATAACATGTATTCTATAATGTGAGATATCTTGTCGGCGGAATATGTAACTTGGATTTTGTCATAGATGTGCTATTGACAAATCACCGTCATTGATTGACAGATGTCATTGACTGAGCCATGTGCATTAGCAATTGTGTGACAATCTACAACAAACAAATCAAATTGTCATAACTTAATAGTGCATATTGAATGTCAACATTTTAAATGTACAATCGGTTCTCTTATACGTAATCTTGGCTGACATTCAAATTATGGTGAAAATTCTGGTCATGAGATCACTATAATACACATGATCAGTATCCCAAAGGATAGAGATGCTGTGTCTTTGTTTTTAGCACTGAACTGAGGTTCATTAGTGCTAGAGCCATGGAGAAATGTGTGTATAAACGACAAAGTCAAAAATGGTCAAACTGATCGGTTTGACATTTGGCGGGGACATTACTTAGGGTGTCTAGATGAAAAATTCTTCAAATGAAAGCGATCGCATCAGAGATGTGTGTTTTGTTAAAAAAAAACCACCATTTATTGTGATAAAAGATGCTTTGACTCAGCCTAGAAATGAAAGATTCTTGTTTTATTGATGCAATGAAATCATTAAATCTTTTATGGGCTACTTCACATGTCAATGTCAATGGCATAAAGATTAACATCTGTTTAAGGTTGCTTGGAAACCTTTTTAGCACAACTGAGCTGAAGGTTCAATAGTGCTTTAGGCATCGCTAAGTAGTGTATGTCTGTCTGTCTGTCTGCGTGTCGGGGGATGTGTGTGTATGTAAACAACTTAAAATCAAAAACTGCTGGACCGGTTGCTTTGATATTTGGTGGTCATGTTACTTTGGGTGTCTAGTTGGGAATTTTGAAAAATGATAGCATCAGAGATGTGCAATTTAGATAAAAAAATGATTTTTGGTCAAAAAACCTAAACTTCAAAACTACCGTGGAGATTGGCCTGAAAATTTTGTGGAAACATTCTTAGGTGTGAGTAAATTAAGGTTTGTTCATGACATGATGATTCCCTTAGTAATATGCAAATTAGGGCTAAAAATGTGTCTTTTTGGTCAAAAACCTATCATTCCAAAACTATCGAGGAGATTGGGCTGAAATTTAATGGGAATGCATCTGTTGGTGTATAGATGAAGGAATATTAAGCATATAATGATCTCATCAGTAATATGCAAATTAAGTGTAAAAATGTGAATTTTGGTCAAATATGTATATCTCAAAAAGTACTTGGTCAATGAGACTGAAACTTGGTGAAATGTTTCTAGAAGTGTTATTCTGCAGATTTTCTTCCAAATATTTTGACACTATTGGCCTAGCAACCATGACCAATCCAACCAAATTGCAGTAAATTTTGTTCAAACAATATCATCTGGTAGGCAAGTGAGTAATAATTCAAAAAATGTATCCAAATGTCCCTAGCAACCATGACCACATCCATAGCAACAGCCAAACGGTCTTGTATTTCACAAAGATAACAACAGATATTAATAGACAATTTAATAAAAATACAAAAAAATTATGTAAATTTGCCTAACAAGACCACGCCCATAGCAACATCCAAATAATCACGTATATTGGTGCCCAGCAACTAGACCACACCCTTAACAACAGCCAAATAGTCACATATATTGCAAAGATAACAGGAATTGAAAGACATGAATAAACATTCAAAAATGTATGCAATTCTGCCTAACAACAAGACCATGCCCACAGCAACAGCCAAATGATCGCGTATATTGCAAAGATAATATCAGGAATTCATATACAAGTGAAAACAAAAACATTAAAAATGTATGCAAATATATTTAACAACATGACCACACCCATAGCAACAGCCAAATGATCACGTATATATCGTAAAGATAGCAACATGGTTGGATAGGCAACTGGATAGTCATTCAGCAAATGAACACCTATTGTTAGCAAGGACAAACATAATTTTATGGATAAACATTTTTTGAAAACTATACAGTTGTGCTACAATGCCAATGGCAGTATTTTTTAAAATTTTAGTGACACTACAGTGACTAAAACACAAGCAATCTTGTAGAACGAGAACAAATACTATGAACCTGTCACAATGATCTCTAACTTAACACTACACCATGAGTTTTTCAAATCTTCCTATCATCATTTTTCTGCTTCTGTATTTTGTTATAAACAAAACAAACTTGATATCTGTCCATTTCCTATGACTTAGAACAGGGTACTTTTGTTTACATTCTTGACTTTCTCATTTTCCTGGAACATTCTGGAGACTGGTATCTACTGCGAAATGTTGTAAAGCAGAAGCCTTCTCATTATCTGGCCACTTCTGTCTTTTTTATGTGCCTGAAATTAAATTACAATAAAAAGTTCTTGTTGATGTTTTACAGCCAAATCTTTCTAAATATGTGTTGAACATATAATTTAGGTTCCAGAAACTTTTCATGAAGTGTGATTGTCTCTCCTAAATTAATAGCATTGTTAAGAGTCCATTGTTACTCACATGACTTGCAAACTGAGAAGGGGCAACACATTTGCTGATCAGAGAATTGGAAAACCCCATACCAATGATACTTTTAAATTCCTATATTGGAAACTAAGGGCATGGTAAATATAACCTATTGTACATAATTTGAGGCAGTCAATTTGATATAAATTTAAAAAGCATAATTAAGCCTGTACCAGCTACATCTAGGATTTTCTTTTTCTTCAAATAACCAGAGATATATTCACTAAAAAATTTTCAGTTAATTATATTATGAAAAAGATATTGTATGTGTTAATTAGTAGTCAATATTATCTGTAGGTAGTGTAGTGTTCAGTTTAAATCTTGAGCGAAAACTGGGTTTTGTCTGTCATCATGTACACTATATGAGTTGTAACTGGATTATCATTTTGCAATCAGATAACCACAATATATTCACAGTAAACTGTAACAAGCCTTCAGTCTTTCTCAAATTCTGACAAGCATGAACCAACAACACCACTTGGATTCCCTCCATGTACGTTGTCATAGTCATGTATGGCCATTCTCTCCACTTTCCTACTTCTCTGTCTATTAAACATGATTAGCTGTGAGAGTGTAAATCTGCAAAGTTGCAACCAACTCTTGTTATTTGGATTAAACTTTAATTCCTCTGTAGTATTTTTACCAACTATCTCCGTATGGCTGTGGAGTGCTTTGACATCATCTATAAGTGGTAACAACATTGGCTTATTCCTTTTCTGTTCATTGATTGTTTTCTGCACATTGCAACTTATGTCTTCAGACCACTGCAAGGTGCAAAGTCGCAGAAACTGTCTGGCTCTGGTTAAAAGACCATCATCTCCTGTTTTAATGGCATTGCTTTGTAAAATGGCTGCACATTTCTGAGGAATGTTTCCTAGTTTTGTGGCCAGAGTAGTAATCTTAAAAGAGGAATCCATTGTATCATATCCAGCTAGACTTTGTACAGCTGCAACAAGCAAATCAAACTTGTGTGGATGAATACAATCTGTGAAAGATGTCACTTCTCCTTTACTGATCTTTCTCATTGAGATGACAAATTTACCCAATTCTCGTAGCTTTTGACTGATATAGTAGTGACGTTCCGCTCCTTGTTTCTTGTATAAGCTTGCAACTTGCTGCAATATCACAGTTGATCACTTCGTACAACTCTAGCAATTTCATCCTGGTTCATCTTTGGTAGCACATTGTCCATCAAACCTTGATTTGCTGCTTGACAAATTGGTAACAAATGTACTGACCTTCCCTGTGCTCTGTTTTTTGATGATCCATATATTGTAGGTTTTAAATCACAAGACCTTTGGTGTTTTCAAAGATCACCCCTGATAAAATACCCCAAGCAAAATTCACATGGTAAATAGTCTTCCACCTTTACTGCATGTGTTGGATGTTTGCATGGTATGAGGACCCCCCCCCCCCCCAGCCTCTTGCAATACCCTGAGGTTATGAGCGTGATTACCTTTGTTCAAAAGTTTCTTTAATAGAAGGCTTCATTCTTTGCTACCTGTAGGAAAACTGAATGAATTAGACACTTCGGATTCATTATTTTGATATTGTTTCAAATGGCATGGTAGTTTTCCATAGTCCTTTAGGCAATAATCACAGTACTGATGTTTATCCCACTTTTTTTCCCAGTATTGTTTGCAGTTAAAACTTTGATATGCTTTCTTTTTCTTGATGGGCTGGATGATGATGATATATTGGAACTCTGAATTGTTTTTACACAATGTGAGGACTTGGTTGCTGCCCTATCAACATGTCTCTTACTGGCAACTTGTTGTGCATTTTGGCCAATAACAATATTTTTCTTCATGGCAGCCCTCTTGGTTGATGTTGTCAATTGTATATCATTGCCTATCTCTGAACTATCAGGCACTATAATGTTATCTGGTATTGGTGTACATTCTGAACTTGGATCAGTTTATTGATCTGAATCACTACAATCAGTTAAGTCAACTCTGTCTGGGGAAGGCATGTAGTCTGAATCAGAATCAGAATCATCAATAATGTCAACTTCAGAGTCTGTATAATCAACAATATTATTGCAACAATTAGCCTTATCTGATGTTACCAAAGGGATACATGTGTCTATGATTCTATTTGATGTTGAGTTTTCAGTCTGAATGTTATCAATTTCCCTAGTTACTTTGACCTTTGGTACACCTACAGATTTAGGAAACACTGTTGACTCTAATTGTTGTTTCTTATTTTTCATCATGAATATTCTAGTGTGAATTGGCAGGATATCAAATACTTCTGATGAATCAGATTCCAAGTCAGTCTCAACACCATACACATCACTTGATGGCTTAGGCTTTTTCAATATTGAGTCATCAACATCCATAGGTGAGTGAATTACTGGTGTGAGACTTTGCAGGGCAGGAAAGGTTTCAAATGTATTAGTCTCATAGTATGTTAACACACTCATCACTTTGTACATCTCTGTCTTTGAACTATGTACTGATCGGTAGTTTAGTGTCTATCAACTGTGTACTGATTGGTAGTTAGGTGTCTATCAACTGTGTACTGATTGGTTGTTCAGTGTCTTTCAACTGTGTACTGATTGGTTGTTCAGTGTCTTTCAACTGTGTACTGATTGGTTGTTCAGTGTCTTTCAACTGTGTACTGATTGGTAGTTAGGTATCTATCAACTGTGTACTGATTGGTTGTTCAGTGTCTATCAACTGTGTACTGATTGGTAGTTCAGTGTCTTTCAACTGTGTACTGATTGGTTGTTCAGTGTCTATCAACTGTGTACTGATTGGTTGTTCAGTGTCTTTCAACTGTGTACTGATTGGTAGTTAGGTATCTATCAACTGTGTACTGATTGGTTGTTCAGTGTCTTTCAACTGTGTACTGATTGGTAGTTAGGTATCTATCAACTGTGTACTGATTGGTTGTTCAGTGTCTATCAACTGTGTACTGATTGGTAGTTCAGTGTCTTTCAACTGTGTACTGATTGGTTGTTCAGTGTCTATCAACTGTGTACTGATTGGTAGTTAGGTGTCTATCAACTGTGTACTGATTGGTTGTTCAGTGTCTTTCAACTGTGTACTGATTGGTTGTTCAGTGTCTATCAACTGTGTACTGATTGGTAGTTCGGTGTCTATCAACTGTGTACTGATTGGTAGTTAGGTGTCTTTCAACTGTGTACTGATTGGTTGTTCAGTGTCTTTCAACTGTGTACTGATTGGTTGTTCAGTGTCTATCAACTGTGTACTGATTGGTAGTTCAGTGTCTTTCAACTGTGTACTGATTGGTTGTTCAGTGTCTATCAACTGTGTACTGATTGGTAGTTCAGTGTCTTTCAACTGTGTACTGATTGGTAGTTAGGTGTCTATCAACTGTGTACTGATTGGTAGTTAGGTGTCTATCAACTGTGTACTGATTGGTAGTTAGGTGTCTATCAACTGTGTACTGATTGGTTGTTCAGTGTCTTTCACCTGTGTACTGATTGGTAGTTAGGTGTCTATCAACTGTGTACTGATTGGTTGTTCAGTGTCTTTCAACTGTGTACTGATTGGTCTTTAGGTGTCTATCAACTGTGTACTGATTGGTAGTTAGGTGTCTATCAACTGTGTACTGATTGGTAGTTCGGTATCTATCAACTGTGTACTGATTGGTTGTTCAGTGTCTATCAACTGTGTACTGATTGGTAGTTCGGTGTCTATCAACTGTGTACTGATTGGTAGTTAGGTGTCTATCAACTGTGTACTGATTGGTAGTTAGGTGTCTATCAACTGTGTACTGATCGGTTGTTCATTGTCTATCAACTGTGTACTGATCGGTTGTTCAGTGTCTATCAACTGTGTACTGATTGGTTGTTCAGTGTCTATCAACTGTGTACTGATTGGTCTTTCAGTGTCTATCAACTGTGTACTGATTGGTAGTTAGGTGTCTATCAACTGTGTACTGATTGGTAGTTCGGTATCTATCAACTGTGTACTGATTGGTTGTTCAGTGTCTATCAACTGTGTACTGATTGGTAGTTCGGTGTCTATCAACTGTGTACTGATTGGTAGTTAGGTGTCTATCAACTGTGTACTGATTGGTAGTTAGGTGTCTATCAACTGTGTACTGATCGGTTGTTCATTGTCTATCAACTGTGTACTGATCGGTTGTTCAGTGTCTATCAACTGTGTACTGATTGGTTGTTCAGTGTCTATCAACTGTGTACTGATTGGTCTTTCAGTGTCTATCAACTGTGTACTGATTGGTAGTTCGGTGTCTATCAACTGTGTACTGATTGGTTGTTCAGTGTCTTTCAACTGTGTACTGATTGGTAGTTAGGTATCTATCGACATCTGTGTACTGATTGGTAGTTCAGTGTCTTTCACCTGTGTACTGATTGGTAGTTAGGTGTCTATCAACTGTGTACTGATTGGTTGTTCAGTGTCTTTCAACTGTGTACTGATTGGTAGTTAGGTGTCTATCAACTGTGTACTGATTGGTTGTTCAGTGTCTATCAACTGTGTACTGATTGGTAGTTCAGTGTCTATCAACTGTGTACTGATTGGTTGTTCAGTGTCTATCAACTGTGTACTGATTGGTAGTTCGGTGTCTATCAACTGTGTACTGATTGGTTGTTCAGTGTCTTTCAACTATGTACTGATTGGTAGTTAGGTGTCTATCAACTGTGTACTGATTGGTTGTTCAGTGTCTTTCAACTATGTACTGATTGGTAGTTAGGTGTCTATCAACTGTGTACTGATTGGTTGTTCAGTGTCTTTCACCTGTGTACTGATTGGTAGTTAGGTATCTATCAACTGTGTACTGATTGGTTGTTCAGTGTCTTTCAACTGTGTACTGATTGGTCTTTAGGTGTCTATCAACTGTGTATTGATTGGTAGTTAGGTGTCTATCAACTGTGTACTGATTGGTAGTTCAGTGTCTATCAACTGTGTACTGATTGGTAGTTAGGTGTCTATCAACTGTGTACTGATTGGTTGTTCAGTGTCTTTCAACTGTGTACTGATTGGTTATTCAGTGTCTATCAACTGTGTACTGATTGGTAGTTCGGTATCTATCAACTGTGTACTGATTGATAGTTTGGTGTCTATCAACTGTGTACTGATTGGTAGTTCGGTATCTATCAACTGTGTACTGATTGGTTGTTCAGTGTCTATAAACTGTGTACTGATTGGTAGTTAGGTATCTATCAACTGTGTACTGATTGGTAGTTAGGTATCTATCAACTGTGTACTGATTGGTTGTTCAGTGTCTTTCAACTGAGTACTGATTGGCAGTTCAGACACACTGTCTCCTAGGTTTTATATTCTTCAGTACTGAATCTCCAATAATGAAGGTCTTCATAGGTTTATTCTGGACGTTTTCTACCTGAGGGCTTCTATCTTCAATATAATTGTAATTACAATTTGATGCCACCTGCTTAAAACTGAACAGCTGAAAAAAAGTTACATGTGCTGTTAACATTGAATTGAAGTAAGGATAGACACTGGGGTGGGTGGAGGGTGGGGGGGGGTACTGAAGTTTTGGATTGTCCAAATCCTACGACACCCCCTCCCCCCGGCCTTAAATAATGACGGCTCTCGTATGGACCCCAATGGAAATAAGTCTTTAACTTTGTGGGTTATCCAAGTAATTCAACAATTTGTACTAGTTTTTATTTGTATATCTGTACTGTCGATCTTGTTGTTTTACTGAAATAAACTAAACTATTTACTCTTCTCAATAATAAATCCATGCTATGATGCATAGAAGTTAATATACATTATCATGTTTCATGGTCAAGATGTCACAGTTTTACAAGCCACAGTTTTACAAGCCACAGTTTCCAAGTCACAATTGCTGTCCTCACCGGTCTCCCATATTTTATAGACTTTTTAATGATTGCATACAATTCTCTAAAAGTTAGTTATCTACCAGAGTGCTAAATCTGATAGATATATTGTTAAATTAGTTTTAATCTTGATAGTCAGTTTGAAGTCAATTTCAAACATATATTTCTCCTACCTATACAATAAAACATGAAAAGAATAAACTTAATGTAATTATGTTTGGCTAAATAACCTACAAGCCTGCTAGGATTCGATGTTCATTTGTTCATAACTGAACTTGTCAAAATGGTGTCAGTGGTATGTAAATCATAAAATCTGAGCGGGTTTTTTTGACAAAATCATTTCTTAAGCTGAATCTTTTGACCGATACATAATTTTATTTCCATTGGTCGTCAAGTTAATGACTTCCATGTTTCATCATGGGTGTTGTCATATACCCTATGCGCTATAGCACGGCTGTGGAGTTGAGTGTTAGTCAGTCAGATTCGATTTCTTGTGGTTTATTAGCACAACTGAACTGAAGGTTCAGTAGTGCTATAGGCATGGCAAAGTGCCTGTCTGTCTGTCTGTCTGTCTGTCTGTCTGTCTGTCTGTCTGTCTGTCTGTCTGTCTGTCTGTGTGTGTGTGTGTGTGTAAACATCATAATTATACTTCAAATTCAAATGAGTACTGTGTCACTTTGACCAATGTTAGCTTACAAGTGGTATATTAGCTGGTTGATCTTGAGTGTGCTCTCTCAACACACTTTGTGTTTTGAAAGACATAGTCAAGATCAATCAGGAAAATACAAATCTAAGACCTACTTTACTGCAAGTTGAATTTAACATACACAAGGAAATCACTGTCCCTAAATTCAGGGTTTGCCTCACCTGACCTTAGCTGGCATGCGCTATGTACCGGTACCCCTGTTTATATTTGTAAGTTACAGATATTAAAATAGACTTTGTGAATATATCCATAGCAACCAGATATTTATTTCCCCTGATGTTGTAAATGTAATTTTGTCAAGATATGACTCATACAGTATTTGTAGTTGATATGATATAATCATATCTGATGTATGGATAATGAACCAATATGGTAGCCTAGGTATAGACTATGTAGAGAATAGTAGACACATTCACTTGTACAGAGGATAGTGTGTGTGTGTGTGTGTGTGTGTGTGTATTTGTCTGTATGTATATTTGTCTGTATGTATGTATGTATGTATGTATGTATGTATGTATGTATGTATATATGTATAGTCATGTATGTATGTATGTATGTATGTATGTATGTATGTACGTGTACAATCATCTATGTATGTATGTATATGTATGTATGTATGTATGTATGTATGTATGTATGTATAGTCATGTATATGTATGTATGTATGTATGTATGTATGTACATGTTCAATCATGTGTGTATGTATGTATGTATGTATGTATGTATGTATGTATGTATGTACATGTACAATCATGTATGTATGTGTGTGCGTGCGTGCGTGCATGCATGCATGTATGCGTGTTAACTTTAGAGGTAAACTGTGACAACAAATAAAACAGACAAGATCTATTTTCCTTTCAAGTTAATAACCATTTTATTCAACATTCTTGGTAACTATGGTAACTATAAAGTAGAAATTTCAGAGTGTTGTTACCTTTGTATTAAAGTAAACTATAATGTGGAATTAAAAGTATCAAATTAAAAAACAAATATGGAAAAATAAAATATCCTCTTCAAAATAATGCAATGAATGGTTCACTTCATAACCAAGTTATCTCCTGAAATTGTCTCCCATATAATTTTATTTATTATTGACATACATTGTATTGCCAGTGTACGGTACAGTATCATTGAACTTTTTGTAAAATAGGTTGAATTCTTTCCAGTCATTTATGATCACTAAAAGGTACTTCACCGTCGTTGAGTTGTTGGTAGGTGTGTGGTGTCCTGGTCCCTGCCCCAGATACAGAGAACAAACAGAGAAAAATTAGTTAAGAATGTAGAACAGAGTGTATAAGGTGAAAACAACGCAAGGAATGTGAAATATTAATAATTCAGGTAACTTATACAAGTTATACAATTATATAATTATAGTAAACATTGTTGTGAACTTAATAGAACTATAGTTTATTTGAATGAAGTGATTGTTTTAATAAATTGGTCAGCTTTGATTTCTGTATATTGGTGGTGTGAGCCTCACCACTGCCAATTCTTTGACTGAAATTAGTGGGCAAGGATTGAACCATAATTGTACTCTTGTCAATCCAGCCCTTGTGATGACTAATCAATCTTTCAATCTGCAAGGTACTGGTGTGAGCCTCAAGCCAGTAAGTAGATAAAATCTACCTGAGTTCCCCAGTCATTTTACCAGGGTTCCCTACCAAAACTATGATATAATGCATTGAAAACTGTGCCTGTTTTAATACCACTAGTATTCCCCTGTCTGTTCCTGGTTTTCCAAACCTTGGCAAAAACACTGACAGAATGAAAGACCATTACTGTAATATATATCCTATGGCAATGATAATAATTATATTTGATTGAAGACTTACAATTTGAAGTGTGGGAATGTGGATAAATTTGCATTACTGTTATTATTCCCTAATTAGATTGATTTTATTGTCATGTGTTATTATAATAACAGTTGTGATAAGAATGTAGTCATATCTACATAGTTCTATTGTCTGTATTGATGTTATGGAAATCAATTGACATTAGTTTTACTTATACACAAATTGAATGACATTTAGATGTTATGTAACAATGTGTGTGTAAGTATGTCACTTTAAAATTATGATGTTGTAAAAGAATCTATATGTGTATGCTAATGGTATCAGAGTAGGGCACTTATGGTATTATATAACTATGTATGTATATATGTATGTATGTATGTACGTATGTATGTATGTATGTATGTATGTATGTATGTGGGCACTCAGTCTCAGTTAATGTTATTTATTTGGATGATAGGGCACTCCCAGTTATACTATAGATAATCTTGTTGTAGTATACATAGTTGATAGAGTGTTGGGTGAATCGGCCATGAATTAATACTTCATCTCAGGTCACTAGTAAACTTTGTAAAGTTACTGGTGGTAAAGTCTAACAGATGGTGACTTGATCAGACAAGTTTAATACCAGTGTACCCAAGGTAACACACAGACTGCAACCAAAGGATCCTACAAAATTATCAACAGACTGTTCTGTGAAACGATCCTGAGTTGATGCTCCATCTCAGGTCACTAGTAAAGTTACTGGTGGTAAGGTTTAGTCAAACAGGTGGTGACTTGATACATGCAGGTATTCCTGGCTGTATATTTGTACTTAACACATCTTTATTAGGTTCCAGTCAAAATACTAGTGAGAGCAATTATTACCCATCCTCAGAGCTATTCCATAGACTTGTTACTTGCATGGGTTTTTACATACAATGTATTTTATAATTATGCTAATTATTCAAAACTCATTTTTAGCCTTACAAGTAGATTTCCCTAGACTTTTGATATGTTGTTCAGTATAAAATTCTGAGCAAGATGCACTAAAATAATTTCTGTTGCAGTTAGTTCAAGGTTAGGCCAACATTTTCAGTAGATTGACTTGACACTGCAACACACTGTAACCCAAAGGATCCAAATACTAAATAACACTACATCTTTAATGTGTCCAGTGTTGTCCATCGCCAAGTACGCCACCAACACTGAAATGCATTCATATTGAAATCTCCATCCATCTCTTAATGTTCTTAACTGTGAAGGTTAAATTTATACAAGCATACACATGTATCTCTCGATCTCCACCACACCCTTCTAACATACTCTCTCTTGGTCTTCAGTGGCCTCCTGTCAAACATTAGGTAACACTAACTCTGATGATCAGTGACTGTCCAATCTTGTAGAACATCCACCAAGACAAGGATATGACCAATACTGAAATCCATTCATATTGAGATCTTCATCTCTAAATGTTCTCAACAGTGAAGGTCAAATTCATGACCTCAGCAGTCTCTGTTTTGCTTGTATATTAGGTCATACAAAGTACATTTTGTTCTCAGACCTCGGCTGGTTAATACACACACAATACACATTTGTTCCCAGACCTCACCTAGTTAATACTTATGTACAATGCACATTTTGTTCTCAGACCTTTACTGGTTACTAAGATTTCCAATATATATTTTGTAGTCAAGGGTATATAGACTACCAAATATTGTATCTTGGCTACTAAATTGGCAGTAGTAAAGGGTATATAGACTACCAAACATTGTATCTTGACTACTAAATTGGCAGTAGTAAAGGGTATATAGACTACCAAACATTGTATCTTGACTACTAAATTGGCAGTAGTAATGGGTATATAGACTACCAAACATTGTATCTTAACTACCAAATTGTCAGTAGTCAAGGGTATATAGACTACCAAACATTGTATCTTGACTACCAAATTGGCAGTAGTCAAGGGTATATAGACTACCAAACATTGTATCCTAACTACCAAATTGGCAGTAGTCAAGGGTATATAGACTACCAAACATTGTATCTTGACTACCAAATTGGCAGTAGTCAAGGGTATATAGACTACCAAACATTGTATCTTGACTACCAAATTGGCAGTAGTAAAGGGTATATAGACTACCAAACATTGTATCTTGACTACTAAATTGGCAGTAGTCAAGGGTATATAGTCTACCAAACATTGTATCTTGACTACCAAATTAGCAGTAGTAAAGGGTATATAGACTACCAAACATAGTATCTTGACTACCAAATTGGCAGTAGTCAAGGGTATATAGTCTACCAAACATTGTATCTTGACTACCAAATTGGCAGTAGTCAAGGGTATATAGAGTACCAAACATTGTATCTTGACTACCAAATTGGCAGTAGTAAAGGGTATATAGACTACCAAACATTGTATCTTGACTACCAAATTGGCAGTAGTCAAGGGTATATAGACTACCAAACATTGTATTTTGACTACTAAATTGGCAGTAGTCAAGGGTATATAGACTACCAAACATAGTATCTTGACTACCAAATTGGCAGTAGTCAAGGGTATATAGACTACCAAACATTGTATCTTGACTACCAAATTGGCAGTAGTCAAGGGTATATAGACTACCAAACATTGTATCTTGACTACCAAATTGGCAGTAGTCAAGGGTATATAGACTACCAAACATTGTATCTTAACTACCAAATTGGCAGTAGTAAAGGGTATATAGACTACCAAACATTGTATCTTGACTACCAAATTGGCAGTAGTCAAGGGTATATAGACTACCAAACATTGTATCTTGACTACTAAATTGGCAGTAGTCAAGGGTATATGGACTACCAAACATTGTATCTTGACTACTAAATTGGCAGTAGTCAAGGGTATATGGACTACCAAACATTGTATCTTGACTACCAAATTGGCAGTAGTCAAGGGTATATAGACTACCAAACATAGTATCTTGACTACCAAATTGGCAGTAGTCATTGGTATATAGACTACCAAATATTGTATCTTGACTACCAAATTGGCAGTAGTAGAGTCAAGGGTATATAGACTACCAAACATTGTATCTTGACTACTAAATTGGCAGTAGTCAAGGGTATATAGACTACCAAACATTGTATCTTGACTACTAAATTGGCAGTAGTCAAGGGTATATAAACTACCAAACATAGTATCTTGACTACCAAATTGGCAGTAGTCAAGGGTATATAGACTACCAAATATTGTATCTTGACTACCAAATTGGCAGTAGTCAAGGGTATATAGACTACCAAACATTGTATCTTGACTACTAAATTGGCAGTAGTCAAGGGTATATGGACTACCAAACATTGTATCTTGACTACTAAATTGGCAGAAGTCAAGGGTATATGGACTACCAAACATTGTATCTTGACTACTAAATTGGCAGTAGTCAAGGGTATATGGACTACCAAACATTGTATCTTGACTACCAAATTGGCAGTAGTCAAGGGTATATAGACTACCAAACATAGTATCTTGACTACCAAATTGGCAGTAGTCATTGGTATATAGACTACCAAATATTGTATCTTGACTACCAAATTGGCAGTAGTCAAGGGTATATAGACTACCAAACATTGTATCTTGACTACTAAATTGGCAGTAGTCAAGGGTATATAGACTACCAAACATTGTATCTTGACTACCAAATTGGCAGTAGTAAAGTCAAGGGTATATAGACTACCAAACATTGTATCTTGACTACTAAATTGGCAGTAGTTAAGGGTATATAGACTACCAAACATTGTATCTTGACTACTAAATTGGCAGTAGTCAAGGGTATATAGACTACCAAACATAGTATCTTGACTACCAAATTGGCAGTAGTCAAGGGTATATAGACTACCAAATATTGTATCTTGACTACCAAATTGGCAGTAGTCAAGGGTATATAGACTACCAAACATTGTATCTTGACTACCAAATTGGCAGTAGTCAAGGGTATATAGACTACCAAACATTGTATCTTGACTACTAAATTGGCAGTAGTCAAGGGTATATAGACTACCAAACATTGTATCTTGACTACTAAATTGGCAGTAGTCAAGGGTATATGGACTACCAAACATTGTATCTTGACTACCAAATTGGCAGTAGTCAAGGGTATATAGACTACCAAACATAGTATCTTGACTACCAAATTGGCAGTAGTCATTGGTATATAGACTACCAAATATTGTATCTTGACTACCAAATTGGCAGTAGTAAAGTCAAGGGTATATAGACTACCAAACATTGTATCTTGACTACTAAATTGGCAGTAGTCAAGGGTATATAGACTACCAAACATTGTATCTTGACTACCAAATTGACAGTAGTCAAGGGTATATAGCCTACCAAACATTGTATCTTGACTACCAAATTGGCAGTAGTCAAGGGTATATAGACTACCAAACATAGTATCTTAACTACCAAATTGGCAGTAGTCAAGGGTATATAGTCTACCAAACATAGTATCTTGACTACCAAATTGGCAGTAGTCATTGGTATATAGACTACCAAATATTGTATCTTGACTACCAAATTGGCAGTAGTAAAGTCAAGGGTATATAGACTACCAAACATTGTATCTTGACTACCATATTGGCAGTAGTCAAGGGTATATAGACTACCAAACATTGTATCTTGACTACTAAATTGACAGTAGTCAAAGGTATATAGACTACCAAACATTGTATCTTGACTACCAAATTGACAGTAGTCAAAGGTATATAGACTACCAAACATTGAATCTTGACTACCAAATTGGCAGTAGTCAAGGGTATATAGACTACCAAACATTGTATCTTAACTACCAAATTGACAGTAGTCAAAGGTATATAGACTACCAAACATTGTATCTTGACTACCAAATTGACAGTAGTCAAAGGTATATAGACTACCAAACATTGTATCTTGACTACAAAATTGACAGTAGTCAAAGGTATATAGACTACCAAACATTGAATCTTGACTACCAAATTGACAGTAGTCAAAGGTATATAGACTACCAAACATTGTATCTTGACTACTAAATTGGCAGTAGTCAAGGATATATAGACTACCAAACATTGTATCTTGACTACCAAATTGACAGTAGTCAAGGGTATATAGACTACCAAACATTGTATCTTGACTACCAAATTGGCAGTAGTCAAGGGTATATAGACTATCAAACATTGTATCTTGACTACCAAATTGACAGTAGTCAAGGGTATATAGACTACCAAACATTGTATTTTGACTACTAAATTGTCAGTAGTCAAGGGTATATAGACTACCAAACATTGAATCTTGACTACCAAATTGGCAGTAGTCAAGGGTATATAGACTACCAAACATTGTATCTTGACTACCAAATTGACAGTAGTCAAGGGTATATAGACTATCAAACATTGTATCTTGACTACCAAATTGACAGTAGTCAAGGGTATATAGACTACCAAACATTGTATTTTGACTACTAAATTGTCAGTAGTCAAGGGTATATAGACTACCAAACATTTTATTTTGACTACTAAATTGGCAGTAGTCAAGGGTATATAGACTACCAAACATTGAATCTTGACTACAAAATTGGCAGTAGTCAAGGGTATATAGACTACCAAACATAGTATCTTGACTACCAAATTGACAGTATTCAAGGGTATATAGACTACCAAACATTTTATCTTGACTACCAAATTGTCAGTAGTCAAGGGTATATAGACTACCAAACATTGTATCTTGACTACCAAATTGGCAGTAGTCAAGGGTATATAGACTACCAAACATTGTATCTTAACTACCAAATTGTCAGTAGTCAAGGGTATATAGACTACCAAACATTGTATCTTGACTACCAAATTGGCAGTAGTCAAGGGTATATAGACTACCAAACATTGTATCCTAACTACCAAATTGGCAGTAGTCAAGGGTATATAGACTACCAAACATTGTATCTTGACTACCAAATTGGCAGTAGTCAAGGGTATATAGACTACCAAACATTGTATCTTGACTACCAAATTGGCAGTAGTAAAGGGTATATAGACTACCAAACATTGTATCTTGACTACTAAATTGGCAGTAGTCAAGGGTATATAGACTACCAAACATTGTATCTTGACTACCAAATTGGCAGTAGTAAAGGGTATATAGACTACCAAACATTGTATCTTGACTACCAAATTGACAGTAGTCAAGGATATATAGACTACCAAACATTGTATCTTGACTACCAAATTGATAGTAGTCAAGGATATATAGACTACCAAACATTGTATCTTGACTACCAAATTGGCAGTAGTCAAGGGTATATAGACTACCAAACATTGTATCTTAACTACCAAATTGATAGTAGTCAAGGATATATAGACTACCAAACATTGAATCTTGACTACCAAATTGACAGTAGTCAAATGTATATAGACTACCAAACATTGTATCTTGACTACCAAATTGACATTAGTCAAGGGTATACAGACTACCAAACATTGTATCCTAACTACCAAATTGGCAGTAGTCAAGGATATATAGACTACCAAACATTGTATCTTGACTACCAAATTGGCAGTAGTCAAGGGTATATAGACTACCAAATATTGTATCTTGACTACCAAATTGACAGTAGTCAAAGGTATATAGACTACCAAACATTGTATCTTGACTACCAAATTGACATTAGTCAAGGGTATATAGACTACCAAACATTGTATCCTAACTACCAAATTGGCAGTAGTCAAGGATATATAGACTACCAAACATTGTATCTTGACTACCAAATTGGCAGTAGTCAAGGGTATATAGACTACCAAACATTGTATCTTAACTACCAAATTGGCAGTAGTCAAAGGTATATAGACTACCAAACATTGTATCTTGACTACCAAATTGGCAGTAGTCAAGGGTATATAGACTACCAAACATTGTATCTTGACTACCAAATTGACAGTAGTCAAAGGTATATAGACTACCAAACATTGTATCTTGACTACCAAATTGGCAGTAGTTAAGGGTATATAGACTACCAAATATTGTATCCTAACTACCAAATTGTCAGTAGTAAAGGGTATATAGACTACCAAATATTGTATCTTGACTACCAAATTGACAGTAGTCAAGGGTATATAGACTACCAAACATAGTATCTTAGCTACCAAATTGGCAGTAGTTAAGGGTATATAGACTACCAAATATTGTATCTTGACTACCAAATTGACAGTAGTCAAGGGTATATAGACTACCAAACATTGTATCTTAGCTACCAAATTGTCAGTAGTCAAGGGTATATAGACTACCAAACATTGTATCTTGACTACCAAATTGTCAGTAGTCAAGGGTATATAGACTACCAAACATTGTATCTTGACTACCAAATTGTCAGTAGTTAAGGGTATATAGACTACCAAACATTGTATCTTGACTACCAAATTGTCAGTAGTCAAGGGTATATAGACTACCAAACATTGTATCTTAGCTACCAAATTGTCAGTAGTCAAGGGTATATAGACTACCAAACATTGTATCTTGACTACCAAATTGGCAGTAGTCAAGGGTATATAGACTACCAAACATTGTATCTTAGCTACCAAATTGTCAGTAGTAAAGGGTATATAGACTACCAAACATTGTATCTTGACTACCAAATTGTCAGTAGTCAAGGGTATATAGACTACCAAACATTGTATCTTGACTACTAAATTGGCAGTAGTCAAGGGTATATAGACTACCAAACATTGTATCTTGAC
Organism: Glandiceps talaboti; assembly: GCF_964340395.1. Lineage (NCBI taxonomy): Eukaryota > Metazoa > Hemichordata > Enteropneusta > Spengelidae > Glandiceps > Glandiceps talaboti. The sequence goes on along the minus strand of NC_135567.1, from coordinate 5,225,673 downwards.
TACTAAATTGACAGTAGTCAAGGGTATATAGACTACCAAACATAGTATCTTAGCTACCAAATTGTCAGTAGTAAAGGGTATATAGACTACCAAACATTGTATTTTGACTACCAAATTGACAGTAGTCAAGGGTATATAGACTACCAAACATTGTATCTTTACTACCAAATTGGCAGTAGTCAAGGGTATATACACTACCAAACATTGTATCTTGACTACCATATTGGCAGTAGTCAAGGGTATATAGACTACCAAATATTGTATCTTGACTACCAAATTGGCAGTAGTCAAGGGTATATAGACTACCAAATATTGTATCTTAACTACCAAATTGGCAGTAGTCAAGGGTATATGGACTACCAAACATTGTATCTTGACTACCAAATTGTCAGTAGTCAAGGGTATATAGACTACCAAACATTGTATCTTGACTACCATATTGGCAGTAGTCAAGGGTATATAGACTACCAAACATTGTATTTTGACTACTAAATTGTCAGTAGTCAAGGGTATATAGACTACCAAACATTGAATCTTGACTACCAAATTGGCAGTAGTCAAGGGTATATAGACTACCAAACATTGTATCTTGACTACCAAATTGACAGTAGTCAAGGGTATATAGACTATCAAACATTGTATCTTGACTACCAAATTGACAGTAGTCAAGGGTATATAGACTACCAAACATTGTATTTTGACTACTAAATTGTCAGTAGTCAAGGGTATATAGACTACCAAACATTTTATTTTGACTACTAAATTGGCAGTAGTCAAGGGTATATAGACTACCAAACATTGAATCTTGACTACAAAATTGGCAGTAGTCAAGGGTATATAGACTACCAAACATAGTATCTTGACTACCAAATTGACAGTATTCAAGGGTATATAGACTACCAAACATTTTATCTTGACTACCAAATTGTCAGTAGTCAAGGGTATATAGACTACCAAACATTGTATCTTGACTACCAAATTGGCAGTAGTCAAGGGTATATAGACTACCAAACATTGTATCTTAACTACCAAATTGTCAGTAGTCAAGGGTATATAGACTACCAAACATTGTATCTTGACTACCAAATTGGCAGTAGTCAAGGGTATATAGACTACCAAACATTGTATCCTAACTACCAAATTGGCAGTAGTCAAGGGTATATAGACTACCAAACATTGTATCTTGACTACCAAATTGGCAGTAGTCAAGGGTATATAGACTACCAAACATTGTATCTTGACTACCAAATTGGCAGTAGTAAAGGGTATATAGACTACCAAACATTGTATCTTGACTACTAAATTGGCAGTAGTCAAGGGTATATAGACTACCAAACATTGTATCTTGACTACCAAATTGGCAGTAGTAAAGGGTATATAGACTACCAAACATTGTATCTTGACTACCAAATTGACAGTAGTCAAGGATATATAGACTACCAAACATTGTATCTTGACTACCAAATTGATAGTAGTCAAGGATATATAGACTACCAAACATTGTATCTTGACTACCAAATTGGCAGTAGTCAAGGGTATATAGACTACCAAACATTGTATCTTAACTACCAAATTGATAGTAGTCAAGGATATATAGACTACCAAACATTGAATCTTGACTACCAAATTGACAGTAGTCAAAGGTATATAGACTACCAAACATTGTATCTTGACTACCAAATTGACATTAGTCAAGGGTATACAGACTACCAAACATTGTATCCTAACTACCAAATTGGCAGTAGTCAAGGATATATAGACTACCAAACATTGTATCTTGACTACCAAATTGGCAGTAGTCAAGGGTATATAGACTACCAAATATTGTATCTTGACTACCAAATTGACAGTAGTCAAAGGTATATAGACTACCAAACATTGTATCTTGACTACCAAATTGACATTAGTCAAGGGTATATAGACTACCAAACATTGTATCCTAACTACCAAATTGGCAGTAGTCAAGGATATATAGACTACCAAACATTGTATCTTGACTACCAAATTGGCAGTAGTCAAGGGTATATAGACTACCAAACATTGTATCTTAACTACCAAATTGGCAGTAGTCAAAGGTATATAGACTACCAAACATTGTATCTTGACTACCAAATTGGCAGTAGTCAAGGGTATATAGACTACCAAACATTGTATCTTGACTACCAAATTGACAGTAGTCAAAGGTATATAGACTACCAAACATTGTATCTTGACTACCAAATTGGCAGTAGTTAAGGGTATATAGACTACCAAATATTGTATCCTAACTACCAAATTGTCAGTAGTAAAGGGTATATAGACTACCAAACATTGTATCTTGACTACCAAATTGACAGTAGTCAAGGGTATATAGACTACCAAACATAGTATCTTAGCTACCAAATTGGCAGTAGTTAAGGGTATATAGACTACCAAATATTGTATCTTGACTACCAAATTGACAGTAGTCAAGGGTATATAGACTACCAAACATTGTATCTTAGCTACCAAATTGTCAGTAGTCAAGGGTATATAGACTACCAAACATTGTATCTTGACTACCAAATTGTCAGTAGTCAAGGGTATATAGACTACCAAACATTGTATCTTGACTACCAAATTGTCAGTAGTTAAGGGTATATAGACTACCAAACATTGTATCTTGACTACCAAATTGTCAGTAGTCAAGGGTATATAGACTACCAAACATTGTATCTTAGCTACCAAATTGTCAGTAGTCAAGGGTATATAGACTACCAAACATTGTATCTTGACTACCAAATTGGCAGTAGTCAAGGGTATATAGACTACCAAACATTGTATCTTAGCTACCAAATTGTCAGTAGTAAAGGGTATATAGACTACCAAACATTGTATCTTGACTACCAAATTGTCAGTAGTCAAGGGTATATAGACTACCAAACATTGTATCTTGACTACTAAATTGGCAGTAGTCAAGGGTATATAGACTACCAAACATTGTATCTTGACTACTAAATTGACAGTAGTCAAGGGTATATAGACTACCAAACATAGTATCTTAGCTACCAAATTGTCAGTAGTAAAGGGTATATAGACTACCAAACATTGTATTTTGACTACCAAATTGACAGTAGTCAAGGGTATATAGACTACCAAACATTGTATCTTTACTACCAAATTGGCAGTAGTCAAGGGTATATACACTACCAAACATTGTATCTTGACTACCATATTGGCAGTAGTCAAGGGTATATAGACTACCAAATATTGTATCTTGACTACCAAATTGGCAGTAGTCAAGGGTATATAGACTACCAAATATTGTATCTTAACTACCAAATTGGCAGTAGTCAAGGGTATATGGACTACCAAACATTGTATCTTGACTACCAAATTGTCAGTAGTCAAGGGTATATAGACTACCAAACATTGTATCTTGACTACCATATTGGCAGTAGTCAAGGGTATATAGACTACCAAACATTGTATCTTGACTACCAAATTGTGAGTAGTCAAGGGTATATAGACTACCAAACATTGTATCTTGACTACCAAATTGGCAGTAGTCAAAGGTATATAGACTACCAAACATTGAATCTTGACTACCAAATTGACAGTAGTTGCTTTTTACAATTGTTAGAGCTGTCTTGTAAAGCTTGCAAATTATTGTCTGAAAGTGTCTGTGAATAGCCTAAACATTGCCCATAGAAGTAAAAACCTCCAGGGCTTCTAGGGGGAGACCCTTAACTTACCGGTCTATCTGAAAGTCTGAGCTCACCAATCAAGTTTCCGATTTGTATTTTCAGTGTGTCATCATACCATGGCATAAAAACGTCAATGATGTTTATTTAATTGAAAATCAAACATGTATGAAATATGTAGTTTTCTAAATAAAATCTGTGTGATAGAACAGCATCTTTTTACTCTCTGTATTACCCTGTGCGAAAACCAAACAGAAAATTGTGGCAACAGATGTAGGCCTTCAACATGGACGTAAAGAAAATTCCGGATATCTCAAAGAAGCAAAGAAGAAAAAAAAAGTTACCAGCATAGTTGAAGGAGAAAAAAAATAATTCTCAGGCAAGCAGGTGGGAAAAAAAATAATGACTCTCCATCAATCTTCCAGTCCTCCCAAGGATATCGAATGGTCTACCCCTAAGTCCCTCAATCAGCACACATTCCTGTGCTCCCTCATACAGCATTCATATAAACATGATTATGTTGTTGAGTCCCCAAGTGATTTAGTTTAAACATACCTGCGGTGGAGTCCTGGTTGGACATTGTAAAAACAGTACCAAATTAATATTTAGTGAGCAGTGATGACACCCCTTTATTACTAGTGGTATGTGCTGTTCATCTTTTACTCACAATGGGGCTGAGCCATAATTAACACCTTTCATCAGAGCTTTGACTATACTGTAAGTGAAGGTATAAATCATAACGATACTGTATAGGAACTAGACTAACCCACTGATGAAATAAGTTAAATTAGAACAGTCCAGTATGGTATATTCAACCTGTTGTGTTCTTAGGATGTAGGTATTAGTATTATCTGTCAATACAGGGATACGATATCTTTCATGTAGTGACTATCGCAGGGATGTTTCTGGGGATGTAGATTAGGTGATATTAATTACATCCCTTTAGAAATTATTAGAGCTAAAAAAAACATGATTCTTTAGTTGAAATGCCAGTCAGGCAAAAAGAGTATACAGAAATTATTGCTTTATTGATCTAATTAAACCATGAGAATTTTTATGGGGTACTTAACATAATGACAATTGTGTGTGAATGGAACTGGAATTAATCTCTCCCTGAGGTTGTTTGAAAACTGTGCCTACATTTGTACCTAACTTAAACACTGAACTACACTTTGGTTCAATGTAAAATGCCTGTCTGTCTGTCTGTCTGTCTGTCTGTCTGTCTGTCTGTCTGTTTGTATGTCTGTCTTGTAGATGATGCAGTGATTTTGGTATTGAACTTTACCTCTCTAACTACTGGAGATGAAATTTGGTTATGATTCTGAAAGTGTTACTGCGAGTCTGCAAATAGTGAATGTGTCATACTTATGTAATTGACCCTAGCAACTATGACCAAACCCTTAGCAACAGTCAAATGATAGGTTTCTTGACAATTATAACAGGGATGGGATTGCAAGTGAATAAACATTATTGTAGAATATGTAAATGCCCTTAGTAACAAGACCACACCCATAGCAACAGGTAAACAATGACGTATAATGCCAAAATAACACTGGTGATGGGAAGGTAAATGAATGAGCATTGCGAAATTGTATGCCGAGAAACAAGATAGTGCCCATAGTAAAATACCATGAAATTCAAGCATTGGTCAACATTTTGGGCTCAACTCAATGATATCAAGGCATGGTACAATGTAATATCAACAGTCTTATTAAAAAATGCCATAGCAAAAATGTGAGGAACAAAATTAAAAATATATGTATGTTATAAAACAAGAACAAATTGGGGTTTTAGTAAATTATCAGTTTAGTACTGAAATTATTAATGACACAGGCAAGAACCCACTACTTCATGTATGTGCACAGGGAGCACAGGAACCGTGTTGCAATCTAACGAACAAACAAACAAACAAACAAGTAAATAAATAAAGAATAAATAAATATGCATGGGTAAATGAAAGATCATTTTAAACTCATGGATAACTGTCTATAAACATGTCTATATGTATATACATGTCTGTATACTATTGAAATAATAGACTATTTGTTTCTATATATCCTATTTATACTAACAACATATAGATGGTATATATAGAAACATATCCTATATTCTCTCATTCAGAGACCGGTATATACATACATATATGTTTATTGATAGTTATCCATTACTTTAGAATCCCATGTATATTTATTTAGGTTTTTCTGTTTATTATTTATTTATTTATTTATTTATTTATTTGTTTATTTATTTATTTATTTATCTATTTATATAGATAATAAAACACAGGCTAAACCTATGCATAAGGGGGGGGGGGAGATTGGTAGAGTCATTATTTTTTTTCACCTGCTTGCCTGTGAATTATTTTTTTTCTCCTTCGCCTATACTGGCAACTTTTATTTTTCTTTCCGTCTTTGAGATATCCGAATTTTTTTTTGACGCCTATGTTGAACACCTACTTTTGTTGCCACAATTTTCTGTTTGGTTTTCGCACAGGGTTATAAAGAGAGTAAAAATTTGCTGGTCTATCACATAGATTATATTTAGAAAACTACATATTTCAATACATGTTTGATTTTCAATTAAATATAAACATCATTGATAGTTTTTATGCCATGGTATGGTGACACACAGAAAATGCAATTCGGAAACTTGATTGGTGAGCTCAAGCATTCAGACAGACTGGTCAGTTTCTCCAGCCTGGGGAGTTGGGGGTGGTCAGTGTTTTTTTCCATTGGGCGGACAAAAAGTCACTGACCCCCATGAATAGTTTGATAGCATCTTGCCAGTAAGCTGTAAAGGGAAGAGCTTTGAGACTGGGATATGTCCACCTCTTGTGTGAGTGTATGTGTATGGGCTGGGGGGGGGTGGTTCTAGGGAGTCACAGACACTGTCAGACAATAATTTCCAAGCTTTACAAGACAGTTCTAACATGTGAAAAGCAACTACATAAGGTTGAAACATTTTTAAAAAAAAGTTTTCATAGCATCTTGACAGTAAGCGGTGGAGGAAAGAACTTTAATTTGAGACTGGGACATGTCTACCTCTTATGGGGGGAGGGGGTTCTAGCTGGTCTCCCTCTAGAAGCCCTGGTATATTTTTACTCTTAAAGCCAATTTTCAGGCTATTCACAGACACTTTCAGACAATAATTTGCAAGCTTTACAAGCTCTAACATGTAAAAAGCAACCACATATGGTTGAAACGTTTTTGAAATAAAGTTCCATAGCATCTTGACAGTAAGAAGTGGAGGAAAGAACTTTGATTTGAGACTGAGACATGTGTACCCCTTATGGGGGTCCTAGGGGATCTCCCCTAGAGGCTTTTGAAGTTTTTTTTTTACCAATTTTGGTGAATATTATTGTTGGTTTAACAAATGAGTAGCCTCTGGGGTGAGATAGTCCAAGGGGTTTCACCCCTGGCAGATCTGGAGTTATTTGATTCTATTTAGGCAATTTTTAGGTTATTCATAGCCTCTGAGGTAATATTGCCAAGCTTTGAACTTTTTCAATAAGTTTTCCATGTTATAAAAGTGTGCCTGTAACATTGGTATAGGGGCATTGATATTGCATGTATAGTAAAGTCACTGGTATATTAGAGTACTTTAGGAGGTCATACCTAGTGTACAATAGAAACTTGAATTTGATTCGTTTGTAGTGTCGATACATGTAGTGTCCAAAATAGGAAGTATATTCATCTCTTCTGACAAATTCGTACTGAAGAGACTAGAACAATTTAGATTAAGTTCTTTTATATATTCTTTTATAAACTATCCAATAGTATGAAGATTACCATTACCTTCAAGTTCACTTTTGCCCCAAAATGCAAGATAAGTGAAGCACTGATTGTGAAACAGCCAAACATTTACATGGCATGTTCTGTAACTAGTGTGGTAGCTAGGTGATACATGTATGTGTATAATTTTATGTTTGAACCCTTACCTGAAGTAATATTTAAAAAATTTATGAAAGAAACAGAGACAAGAACAAATATATATATGTACCACAGGCCAACGGAACTTACTGGTCCCTGACATGTGTTTGAAAATGTTTGTCATGATCTGACAAGTGTCCTGGTTGGAGAGGTACTGGCAGGTTGAACAGTACACTCGAACTTGTGCATCATTTCCCTGCCAAGACATTTTTTTTTCTAGTAGCAGCAGTGTTGCAGCCACCTTTTTCTCAGAGTGGGACATTGTGTCCCAAGACTTTCATTTTTCTGGGTCATCTTATTTTTTTTGTGGGACATCACAAAATTTATCATTACACCAAATGTACTAGTCTATAACAAACTCAATAAAACACTCATATATAACACAATTACAGGTAAGTTTAATCCTGCACCAATCTTGTTTCAGTGTTTACATACAAATGTGAAAACTGATTAGAGTGGAGTCATATTTTCTATAACTACAGCTGACTAACTGTTGTTCATTGTTACTGTCAATCATTGTCAATGTACTGTTCAAGACTTGATGAGTTCATGACTTCATAATGGTTACTTTGATAATTGTATCACTGACTTTTGATAAACATATCTCTCTCCAACGTGATGTCTGTTTAATTGTTAAAACAATTGCTGACTGATTATCTTTGTGAATTATCCACAGTAAAGCATAGACCATACACAAAAAGTCACTATATTTTTTTCTATGCGTCTTTGTTTTGCTGTTTTCCATTCTTTAAGAGCCTCCTCGAATGGGAACATGTCAATCAGTGGTCCCTCAGCTGATATCAGTGATAAGACATCCAGTCTATCAGGTTTAAGTCTATTTTGAATGTTTGTTTTGATCTTATTCTGAATGGAAAACCCGCGTTCACAATCTGCTGTTTGGATAGGTAATATAAGAGTTATTTTAGCAAGCTTTACCAAGTTCGGAAACTGGTCTTTATGATAAATATACATCAGTTTCCACAATGTAGCCACCTTATCACGTGGGTATAACTTTGACAACACAAGTTCTTTGGCGGTTGCCCATTCACGCATTACACACGCTGGATCCACTGTGCGATCTACAACTGTATCATCGCCGCGTAATGTTTTAGTTTCCCAGAAGTGGTTTACTAATACTCCGATTTCTTGGTTTCCATATTCAGTAAGTTCATCTCTGGACAAAAATGATAGCGGCCGCATGGCTAGAACAGCGAATGCATTTATTAACTCGGTTGATTGTTGAGGAAATCTCTCACTTAGGCTGCTTTCACAAAAACTTGTTCGGGGGGGGGGGGGGACTTGAAAATATATGGATAGTGTGTGTGTGTGTGTGTGGGGGGGGGGGGGTACCTGAAAAAAATGTTATGGGTTGTAGGGGGGGGGGTACCTGAAAATAAATTGACATCATGACTTTTCAGACATGGGAAAATAAGCTTTTAAAATGTTGGTCTTCCCTTTTCAACAACAACAACAACAACAACAACAACAGCAGCAGCAGCTACAAACAACAGTTGCTCACAAGTTAGTAAAATGAAAAACAAAAACAGTCAAATTTTAAATTTTCTTTTAAGAAACTGTTAATGTAATGATAAATTGAAATGGGCGAATTGAGTGGTACAGATTGTTTTTTGTCTGAAAATATCAGTGTCTTTCATGTACACTACTATCTACTGAAATTTGGTTCATTTAATGTGTGAAATTACCTTTACACTGTACTGAAAATATTCTTTGTGACATGACTCTGTTTTGGTTTGTGGTTATCACAATGATATGTAACTTTTCCATGTAAATTCTTACTAGTATTAAATGACAGACAAATATGACAGACAACATTTTACATTTGCAGATCTTGGAAGTTAAAAAAAAAAAAGAGTTGGAAAATGTTCATCTCAGCCTGCCATCAAAATGTAAAAGATGCACCTGCACTAAAAGTATCAAAAACGACTGTGCAAGGTATTTTTTCATCCTATAGATATGACTATAATTTTCAACATAAACTTTTAATAACACATTCTAAATATTTCCTAAAATTAGCATATTGGCAACATCTGCTACATTTGAAACAGAAGACAATATCTCACAAGCTGAGTTAACAGAGAAAAAGTAAAATAAGTTTTTTGCACATACTTTTCAACTTTGCATGAATATACTATTACTTGTAAATATAAAGATAAATTAAACATTGACATAACTCTCAATATAAAGTTACCCTAAAGATATATGGCAGGAATGAGGTAGTGAACTGAAACAATATGAGCAAATACTCCAATATAGTCTCAATAAACATTTTCATAAAGTAGTGTTTGCACAAACTGTGGAATATTTTTGGAATGCTTAAAACATATCTCTGTTAAAAACATATCTGAAGCAGCACATAATAATAATAATAATACACAAACATACTCATTTAAAAAATTAACAAATAAATTATCTTTTCATGTCAATATTGCACTAGGCATTGTCAGTCATAAATCATCATCAACATCATCCAAATCATCATCATCCAAATCGTCATCTTCTTCCTCCTCTTCTAAAACATTACAAAGGAAAGACTGATATTCCACTTGATCTACTTGATTTATGTTTGAAAGGGTTCTCCATCTTCTCCTTTTTCTTCTTCATCATCACCACCATCATCATCATCATCATCATCATCATCATCATCATCATCATCATCTTACAAGAGTTATTCAAAGTGTAATTTATTTACAAGTATATGTTTTTTGGAACGGCAATGCACTGGTTAACATAACATCATTTTGTTTTAACTGGTGTTTGTGTATATATATATACACAGTATACAAATTGATTATATATAAAATGGACAAAGTTGGGATTAAGTGTATTATGTACAGTTTTGTACTTGGTATGGAATGTTAACGCACAGGAAGAGTATTCCAAAAATTTTTTTATTCGGGTAGGGGGTACTTGAAATATTTGGTGCTTTGGTAGGTGGGGGGGGGGGGGTACTTGAAAAATTTCGGAATATGGCAGGGGGGTACTTGAAAAAAAAATTAGGGTTTTACAAAAAATCCCCCCCCCCCCCCCTAACAAGTTTTTGTGAAAGCAGCCTTAGGTTTTCTAGGATGTTCTGAATAAAGTCACGCCTAAAGTTAGCGAAGTATTTTACCACATTAGGTGTTGTTTTAATGTCATGACCACAAACGACATACTTGTCAGTTTCCTTCATTTTCTCAAGATCAGAGAGAAATTTTCCGTTATCTGTAACTAATCCTTCTAACTGCGTAGTCGTAATTTGTAGTGAGGCTTGAACGATCGCTATATCAATGTCTGATGCTTGAAATACTATACTGAGGTGAGTAAGGACAGAAATTACATCCATGAGTAGGTGTGTTGTAGCAATGAATTCATACTGATACGCATAGTCTTTGCCAAACCTTTTGCGGTAGGTAATTTCTCAGCTTGTGCTTCGAAATATGTAACGAGCAATCCATACGTGTGATATATAGTTTTCAAGGGCAGAGTAGAAGGAGAACCACCGTACTTCATGAACTTCTATGTATTTCAGACAGGTATTTCAGACAGGGATCGTTGAGGATAACTTGTATTTATTTCACTGTTTCAGTGCGTACGGCTAATCTTGAAAAGTGATAGTATATATCAGTGAGACTTTGCTGGTATTTCCTCAGATACGGCACTTTCTCGGCAGCCTGACTTGTACATAGCACCAAATGGTGTGCTATGCAATGTATACCAAGTAGGAATGGATTTATCATCTCAGTCGTACACAAACTGTCGATATTGTTTTTTTACTGAACTGAATTGAACTAAACTAAACTAAACTAAACTAAAATAATAAATACATGCTATGATGCATAGAAGTTAATAGACAGTATCCAAATATCCCTAGCAACCATGATCACGCCCTTAGAAACAGCCAAACGGTCGAAAAACGTATGCAAATATGCCTAGCAACAAGACCCCGCCCATGGCAACAGCCAAATGATCATTGATGTTGTAATGATAACAGGGATTATTAGGCAATTGAATAAACATTCAAAAATATATGCAAATATCCCTAGCAACCATGACCACGCCCATAGCAACAGCCAAAAAGTGGTGTATTTCACACTGATAACAAGAGGGATTAATAGACAAATGAATAAACATTCAAAAAATGTATTATTTGTTTACACAATAAGATTACAATCGTAATTATTGATATGATACATTATTATTGCAGAAAGAGTAATATGTATTGAATTATCCTTTAATTATAGCGCAAGTGGACAAGTCTACATTATGCCGCTAACAGTGGACATTTTGATATCTGTAAATTGTTGCTGGAAGCTGGTGCCAAAATAGATGCAGTTGGAGAAGTAGGTTGAGTTTTGATTAGCTAATATCTTATTTATCGATTATATGATGTGTACATGTCAACCATTCCAATGTGTTATTATTTAATGTGTTTGACTATAACTTTTTTATTTGATAAGGTAAATACTCACATGTTTTCATAGGATGACCACCTTGCCATAGCGCTAAATCCGATGAGTATATTGTTAATGGCCTATGATAGTATCACAATGGTATTGTTAATGGCCTATGATAGTATCACAATGGTATTGTTAATGGCCTATGATAGTATCACAATGGTATTGTTAATGGCCTATGATAGTATCACAATGGTATTGTTAATGGCCTATGATAGTATCACAATGGTATTGTTAATGGCCTATGATAGTATCACAATGGTATTGTTAATGGCCTATGATAGTATCACAATGGTATTGTTAATGGCCTATGATAGTATCACAATGGTATTGTTAATGGCCTATGATAGTATCACAATGGTATTGTTAATGGCCTATGATAGTATCACAATGGTATTGTTAATGGCCTATGATAGTATCACAATGGTATTGTTAATGTTAGGACTATCTTAATTAAAAAGACAATTCATTTATTGCAATCACCTTCAGGGTCAATTATCAAAGTCAAGACAAGTCCTGCCTATCATATACACATTTAGGTATTTACATATTGCCAATTTCTTGTTTACAAGTAATCTTGAAGAAAAGAACTATACACAAGCATTATTTTTGGAGCTCATATCACTTTGTCTACCCCCATATTATCCAATGCAAACTATCTTTTAGTCTTCGTTGAAGACACAACCCTCAGAAAATACAATGTGTCTGTGATAGACAAATTGGCTTGATTTAATGCTTGACCCTCAAGGTCAAAGGTCAAGGTCTCAAATTTGTTCATTCTTACACTTTGTGAATTGGCCCAGTATACATACATAGTGTATTGAGGTTTATACTATTACGGATACTGGTAGTATCCAGTAGAATTCTTCACAATACATAATGGAGACTACCAGAATCCATGTACAATAAAGGCAGTGTATTCCAATAGAGATGGAACATCAGAATACAGTTATAGAAGCTAGCCTAAATAATTCCAGTGCAGTTTCCACCAGAATACACTACTGGATACTGTGTTCCAGTACAGGATATGGATACAGTTTGTGTGGTATCCACTCAAATAGGGCTGGATACAAGTAGAATTCATAATGCTGGAGACTGCATGATGGAAGTGATCTCTGTATGATTTCAAATGTTGGTGTGGGTGGGAGGGGGGGGGGGGTAAGCTGATGATGTATGTTTTTTTAGTACAACTGAACTAGGTTTAGTAGTGCTATAGGCATCAAAGAATGTGTGTGTGTGTGTGTGTGTTGATGTGTGTGTGAACAACTTAAAGTCAAAAGCTATGAGAATGTATGTTTTTTTAGCACAACTGAACTGATAAGGTTCAGTAGTGCTATAGGCATCACCAAGTGTCTGTCTGTCTGTCTGTCTGTCTGTCTGTCTGTCTGTCTGTCTGTCTGTCTGTGTGTGGATGTGTGTGAACAACTTAAAGTCAAAATCCACTGGGTGTATTTACTTGGGTGTATAGTTGGGAAATTGTTCAGATGAGAATGATCTTACCACCGGTGTATGATTTGGATAAAAAATGTTATTTTTTGTCAAAAAACAAAAACTACTGGGCAGATCGGTGTGAAATTTGATGGGAACATTCTTAAGGGTGTTTAAATTAAGAAGTGTTCACGACATGATGATCCCATCAGTGACATGCAAATTAGGGGTAAAAATCAATACCTATACTGTATCCATGTGCAAAACATTTTAAAAATCTGTACAGTTGTGGTACAACGCCATTGGCACAACATTTTTCAAATATCAATCGACGGCATTGTAAAGCTTTGACGAAATCTAATTTAGGTTTTTACTATAGTTTGTTAATTCCACTTATTTCCACTATAAAAGGAATATACAAATTAACTACCGAAATACATTCACAACATAGACCCAAAATGGCTCATTTTAATACAGTAACAGTGTTAACGCAAAGACAAAGATTCCTTTGTCAGTCTGACATCTAACATTTCACTTTTAAATTAATGTATTTCACCTGTGATGGCTTCCTTGAGATCACACTGTGTCTTGTGCTCATGTAATAATGTGATCCAATTAACAATGAAATAATTGATATAGAATTTGCAATGTACCACTGAACTATACAAAGAAACCCAAATGTAGGTACTAAACTACCATGGACACTGCTATGAGGTGAGATTAATGCCAAAACACTTGTCTTAACATTATTAGCACAACTGAACTGAGGTTCAGTAGTGCTATAGGGATCGCCCGGCGTCTGTCTGTCTGTCTGTCTGTGTGTGTGTGTGTGTGTGTGTGTGTGTGGATGTGTGTGTGTGTAAACAACTTAAAGTCAAAAACCTCTGAACCGATTGCCATTATATTTGGTGGGTCCATTACCTTGGGTGTCTAGTTGGGAAATTGTTCAAATCAAAATGATCGCATCACAGGTGTGTGATTTGGGTAAAAAAATGTGGTTTTTGGTCAAAAAACTTAAACTCAGAAACTACTGGGCAGATTGGTGCGAAATTTGGTGGGAACATTCTTAAGGGGATGTAAAGTAAGATTTGTTCATGACATGATGATTCCATCAGTGATATGCAAATTGGGGCTAAAAATGTGTCTTTTAGGTTAAAAATCTATAATTCCAAAAGTACTGAGCAGATTGGGCTGAAATTTAATGGGAATGCATCTAGGGATGTATGGACAAAGAAATATTAAGCATACCATGATTCCATGAGTGATATGCAAATTAGGTGTAAAAATGTTCATTTTTGGTCAAAAACTTATATTTCAAAAAGTACTTGGTCAATGAGTCTGAAACTTGGTGAGGTGTTTCTGAAAGTGTAATTATGCAGATTTTCTTCAAACCATTTTGACAAAATTGGCCCTAGCGACCATGACCACACCCTTAGCAACAACCAAATGGCAGTATATTTTGGTCAAATAACAACATCATCTGGTAGGCAAATGAGTAAACATTCAAAAAATGTTGCAAATACCCTAGCAACCATGACCACGCCCATAGCAACAGCCAAACGGTCGTGTATTTCACAAAGATAACAACAGGAATTAATAGACAATTGAATAAACATTCAAAAAATGTATGTAAATTTGCCTAGCAACATGACCACGCCCATAGCAACAGTCAAATAATCACCTATATTGCAAAGATAACAACAGGAATAGAAAGACATATGAACAAACATTCAAAAAATGTATGCAAATGTACCTAACAACAAGACCACATCCATAGCAACAGCCAAATGATCACATATATTGCAAAGATAACAAGTGATTAATAGACAATTGAATAAACATTCAAAAAATGTATGTAAATATGCCTAGCAACAAGACCACGCCCAACAGCCAAATAATCACGAATATTGCAAAGATAATATCAGGAATTCATACACAAGTGAACAAAAACATACAAAAATGTATGCAAATATATCTAACAACATGACCACGCCCATAGCAACAGCCAAATGATAGCATATATCGTAAAGATAGCAACATGGTTGGATAGGCAACTGGATAGTTATTCAACAAATGACCACTTATTGTTAGCATGGACTAGCATATGGATAAACTATTAGAAACTGTACAGTTGTGGTACAACGCCATTGGCGGTATTTTTTTTAGTTTACATTTTCATTTTATTCTCCCATTTTGTCTCCATTTTTATCTAATTGTGTTCACATTTTTATTTCAACCTCTCATTTTGTTTGCATTTTTATCTCATTGTGTTTGCATTTTTATTTAAATCTCCCATTTTGTTTGCATTTTTATTTCAACCTCTCAGTTTGTTTGCATTTCCATCTCATTGTGTTTGCATTTTTATTTAAATCTCCCATTTTGTTTGCATTTTTATCTAATTGTGTTCACATTTTTATTTCAACCTCTCATTTTGTTTGCATTTTTATCTAATTGTGTTCACATTTTTATTTCAATCTCTCATTTTGTTTGCATTTTTATCTCATTGTGTTTGCATTTTTATTTAAATCTCCCATTTTGTTTGCATTTTTATCTTATTGTGTTCACATTTTTATTTCAACCTCTCATTTTGTCTGCATTTTTATTTCAACCTCTCATTTTGTTTGCATTTTTATTTCAACCTCTCATTTTGTTTGCATTTTTATCTCATTGTGTTCACATTTTTATTGTAACCTCTCATTTTGTTTGCATCTTTATTTCAACCTCTCATTTTGTTTGCATTTTTATCTAATTGTGTTCACATTTTTATATTAACCTCTCATTTTGTTTGCATTTTTATTTCAACCTCTCATTTTGTTTGCATTTTTATCTCATTGTGTTTGCATTTTTATTTCAACATCCCATTTTGTTTGCATTTTTATTTCAACCTCTCATTTCGTTTGCATTTTTATCTAATTGTGTTCACATTTTTATTTGGTTGTCATTGTGTTCACATTTTTATCATCTATCTCATTATCATAATTTATTTATCTCCCTAGCCTAGAGTTGGCTTTCCTGTCAGTGTGAAATTCTTAAATTTTACCCGAAATAAATACTTTCACTATCGTTTTAGTTCGTTGGACAGATTTAGGAAGTTTTTGACACCTGTACTTAAAGGTGACTGGACTCTTTGTTCAGTGTCACGCTTTCGTGAAACTTTCAATCATCTGTGATAATAAAGTACTAAGTTAAAGGGCACATGTTTCCGTGGTTGAAAATATCGTCTGATCATCGTTGAATTGGGGCAGCGGCCACTCCAATACTTCTAGTACAGATGGATTTGCTTCTCTGAACAGTGCCATGATATCTGAGGCATGTCAGGCACTGAATGAGGCCAGCAGCTTGCTTAGACAAGCTCTATCCGGAGGAAGAACGCCGCTACCCCCTTTGATCACATCACCCACCGTCTCTCAATCACAATCGAGCGTCGGGCATGTTGGGGACTCTCCACGCAATGTCCAATCATGCCAAGCTCTATAGACACCGCCAACCCGTGCCCAGATTATGACTACAGCCACTCTGACATCACAGACACAAGTGCTACGGAGTGAGTTGGTCGAGTAGGTGTTTTCATTCTAGGAGTCGTCCTCGTCATGGCAGGTCTGTGAGGGCACTGCATCTGCATCCCGCTCATGGAGTCGACCAGCCGGGCGTCCAACTTGGCCACACGTTTGGGTCGCGTTAGGATTGGGTTCCTACTTTGCAGGGGAAAAGAGGGAATTGGTGAAAGCTGGCCTTGGTGAGAAAAAAATTACACATGCCTGTAAATTTAAATGGCTTGGAGGTGATTGAGTTTTTGAATGATGCGTATCCCAAAATCGAAAATGCAGGTGGTGTAGAAATTTGCCAAACATCTCGAGGTTCAAGAAAAGTTGAGGTTATAAAATGTTCTACAGCTATGTATGAGAGGGGGATGGGGCTCCGAACATGGACAAAATTCATCCAGGTTGTATGGTATTTTGGTTAGAGTTAACCAGCCGTGTGGTTGCTATGTACAGGTTGGAACCCTTACAATTTTGGGTTGGTTTGTGTAGGGAAACTTTTAGCGATATGTTCGGTAAGCTTAATAGTTGATCCTTCTAGATGAACATTTTGAAACCAACTATAGGGTCTCTTCATCAGTCGCAGTTTCACTTATCATACTATGGCTATGGCTATTATAGGCATATGGATATATTATGTTGTTTCCATGGACATATTTTGGAGTATTCAGTTCAATCGAACATTCTACCCGATGATTGGGTGTTGTTGAGAACACAGTTTTTTCTTCATGTTCTTGGACTAATGATCCAACTTGGGATGACAATCGAAGGGAATCAGTAATTGCTAGCAGTTCATTAGCCCGTGTCAAGCCATTTGTACCAGCCATTTTGTGTAAAAGATTGCGGGACAGGCCTTAAAGTGTACTTATGCAACATTAAAATAATAATAATGATAATAATAATAATAAAAATGTGAACACAATTAGATAAAAATGCAAACGAAATGAGAGGTTGAAATAAAAATGCAAACACAATGAGATAAAAATGCAAACAAAATGAGAGATTGAAATAAAAATGTGAACACAATTAGATAAAAATGCAAACAAAATGAGAGGTTGAAATAAAAATGCGAACACAATGAGATAAAAATGCAAATAATGAGATGTTGGAATAGAAATGTGAACAAAATGTGATAAAAATGCAAACACAATGAGATAAAAATGCAAACACAATGAGATGTTGGAATAAAAATGTGAACAAAATGAGATAAAAATGCAAACAAAATGAGAGGTTGAAATAAAAATGTGAACACAATGAGATAAAAATGCAAATAATGAGATGTTGGAATAGAAATGTGAACAAAATGTGATAAAAATGCAAACACAATGAGATAAAAATGCAAACACAATGAGATGTTGGAATAAAAATGTGAACAAAATGAGATAAAAATGCAAACAAAATGAGAGGTTGAAATAAAAATGCAAACACAATGAGATAAAAATGCAAACAAAATGAGAGGTTGAAATAAAAATGCAAACACAATGATAGGTTGAATTAAAAATGCAAACACAATGAGATGTTGGAATAAAAATGTGAACACAATTAAATAAAAATGCAAACACAATGAGAGGTTGAAATAAAAATGCAAACACAATGAGATAAAAATGCAAACAAAATGAGAGGTTGAATTAAAAATGCAAACACAATGAGATGTTGGAATAAAAATGTGAACAAAATGAGATAAAAATGCAAACAAAATGAGAGGTTGAAATAAAAATGCAAACACAATGAGATAAAAATGCAAACACAATGAAATGTTGGAATAAAAATGTGAACAAAATGAGAGGTTGAAATAAAAATGTGAACAAAATGAGATAAAAATGCAAACAAAATGAGAGGTTGAAATAAAAATGCAAACACAATGAGATAAAAATGCAATCAAAATTAGAGGTTGAAATAAAAATGTAAAAACAATGAGATAAAAATGGAGACAAAATGGGAGAATAAAATGAAAATGTTAACTTAAAATAATGTTAAGACAAGTGTTTTGGCACTAATCTCACCTCAATACAATATGACATAATAGGTAATCGCCTTAGGTATTACCGGAGTTTTCTGAAAACTAGCCTTGGGCCACTAAACGGAAAATCAGCAAATTCGGAACAACAACAGAGGAACTAAATAGAAGCTCAGGGCGATTATTTGGCAGTCAACACTCAACAGCCATGTGGCTATATCATTACTAATGGGGACATACCAATTTAGGGACACAACAATTAGGAAGACAAGAATAATAATTTCATGTTATAATAATTCAAATATATCAAATGAAACATTTTATTTGCTATCATTCTATCAGCATTGATTGTATTGTTGCGTCGATGCCTCAAAAATAACCATTATAAATAGAATAGAATTGTCAATTGACTGAAACCAAGCATGTCAACTTTATATTTATTATTATAAAGTAGATATTGTTCAACTAAAAATAGTGTACGTCTGAACAGATTCATAGGCAAGATTCAATGTTTCACATTAGCGGGACTTGGGACCACTATTTTTTTTAGCAGGACCACTGCATTTTTTTCATCACTGGTCCGGGGACCACCAGTTCACAAAATGATTTGTTCACCCTGGATAAACTTGACATTAGCCTTGTACCGATCGTTAAATCTCCATGAACTCATTTATACATAACATTACACATTACTTCAACTCTCACTCAATGTAATTCACTTTGTGTGCACACTCACCATGCAAATTACCCTGACCTATTTTTAGACCCAGTGTGTCGCATTGACAGTGACGTCTGCGGGTCTCCATGAGTCATCTGCCGACTTGTTGATCGATCTTAGCACAAAGGTGTATGTACCTACCTTCACGATCACATTCTCCTCGTGTAAAAAAAACATCCATTTTTATTGGCACTCTAAGTTTATGTTTTTTTCAATGGAACATTCGAACTAAATAAAAACTAACGTTACCAATATAACAAGACAAAATTCTTGACGTAGTGAATCTGAAAAACCCATTAGACGCCCACCCGCCAAATGATCGCCCATTGGCAACTTTTCGGATGGGCTTGTTTTCGGAAAACTCCGGTAATATTTACTGTAAGTTATTGACATAATAGGTAATTACCTTATGTATTCATATTTACTGTAATTTATTGACATAATAGGTAATTACCTTATGTATTCATATTTACTGTAAGTTATTGACATAATAGGTAATTA
Source organism: Glandiceps talaboti (assembly GCF_964340395.1). Classification (NCBI taxonomy): domain Eukaryota; kingdom Metazoa; phylum Hemichordata; class Enteropneusta; family Spengelidae; genus Glandiceps; species Glandiceps talaboti. The sequence continues at coordinate 5,205,485 of NC_135567.1, read as the reverse complement.
CCTTATGTATTAATATTTACTGTAAGTTATTGACATAATAGGTAATTACCATATGTATTCATATTTACTGTCAGTTATTAACATAATAGGTAATTACCTTATGTATTAATATTTACTGTAAGTTATTAACATAATAGGTAATTACCTTATGTATTGATATTTACTGTAAGTTATTGACATAATAGGTAATTACCTTATGTATTAATATTTACTGTAAGTTATTGACATAATAGGTAATTACCTTAGGTATTAATATTTACTGTAAGTTATTGACATAATAGGTAATTACCTTATGTATTCATATTTACTGTAATTTATTGACATAATAGGTAATTACCTTATGTATTCATATTTACTGTAAGTTATTGACATAATAGGTAATTACCTTAGGTATTAATATTTACTGTAAGTTATTGACATAATAGGTAATTACCTTAGGTATTAATATTTACTGTAAGTTATTGACATAATAGGTAATTACCTTATGTATTCATATTTACTGTAATTTATTGACATAATAGGTAATTACCTTATGTATTCATATTTACTGTAAGTTATTGACATAATAGGTAATTACCTTAGGTATTAATATTTACTGTAAGTTATTGACATAATAGGTAATTACCTTATGTATTCATATTTACTGTAATTTATTGACATAATAGGTAATTACCTTATGTATTCATATTTACTGTAAGTTATTGACATAATAGGTAATTACCTTATGTATTAATATTTACTGTAAGTTATTGACATAATAGGTAATTACCTTATGTATTCATATTTACTGTCAGTTATTAACATAATAGGTAATTACCTTATGTATTAATATTTACTGTAAGTTATTGACATAATAGGTAATTACCTTATGTATTGATATTTACTGTAATTTATTGACATAATAGGTAATTACCTTAGGTATTCATATTTACTGTAAGTTATAGACATAATAGGTAATTACCTTATGTATTAATATTTACTGTAAGTTATTAACATAATAGGTAATTACCTTATGTATTCATATTTACTGTAACTTATTGACATAATAGGTAATTACCTTATGTATTAATATTTACTGTAAGTTATTGACATACATATTCACTGTCATCTAAAAGGAAATATTAAGATATTATTAATACTGTGGTTACAGGAAGCAAGTTTTTGATTTCATTTGGACATAATATGTAAAAATGGTGTAAATTAGTCTAATCATTGCATATGTTTGTTTTATATTAGTTTCTCATTGCTGCTGGGAGTGGAAATATAGAGAAGGTTAAAACCTGCTTGGAGAATGGTTATGGTGTGAATGATACAAATGAATCTTGGGTAAGTCTATCAATTCCCTGCTTTCTGCAACATGGTTAACTATGGTCAGAACTTGGTTCACTATGGTCAATTACCATGGTTGACCGTGTTCTGACTGTGGTTTTAACCATGGTTGACTATGCTTGGTAATTGGCACCATGTCATTCACTGTCAAAATTCCATGATGCAAAACCACAGTCAATCAGGGTCCACCGTGGTGTATAAGGCACAGCTGAATTTTTTGGGGATCATGGATGAACATGTTTGACCATGGTTAAATATGATGTTGGATTATCTGGTGAAACCTTGGTTAGACCCAAAGCCGGTAAAGACAAGTTTATTTTTTGTGTTACATAATATACTTTATGGCTGAAATGAATCCAATTTTGAGCTCCTCATATCTACATATATAAACAATAGAATTTACAATATTCAAAGTCAAAGCATTAATATTTTATCATTAAGTGAGCACATGTTTGGCCTATTAGTTGATATGGAAGGGCATGGCTAGGATATTTTCATCATAATTACACTTAAATGACTATCAAACAACTTATTTATATGTTGACAAACAGCAAATGTGGTCAATTCTGAAAATCCCCTACATTGACACAGTGAACTAACACTATGTACAAGTTGCAGTTTTACTTGTCCACGTCATAATTAAGATAAGGCTAATGCAAAGGATTTTGTGACCTTAAGCTTAGTGTCATTGTTAGCAATTGTATAAAGTTCAAAGGCATTGGATCGCCAGTCAAATTGTTTCTTGATAAGAATTGATGGTATCCCTAAATGTAAAAGTGGCTCCACTTCTATGGAAAGAATGACCTGAGTACTGTGATGACTTGTATCCACAACTAATTAGTACCACTTTTAATGATTTAGTGAAATTTGTGTGGGTTAGTGTTAACTGAGGGTTTGACATCACTTTTTTGAGTAACCATATGAGAACAAATGGTCGGTTGTTTTGATTGAAGGGCAGAGATGGAGTATGTGTTTAATGGATGCAATTGGACAAAGGAAAGAATTAGGAATAGCATGTAATGACAATTGTAATACACGTTGTCTGTACTGAATCATCTTGGTATGTCTTATGCTTAAGATAGCATATTTAGTCTGTATATAATGAGATGTCCGACCTGTGGAGATATTTATCATCTGCTGGTAGTTAGGCCGTTTGTTGTCACAGCTAATGTAGACTTTCTTGTGAATGTGAAGAAGGCTACTAGGCAGACTGACTAGAATGTTGCGTTGAACGGAATGATTAAATCCCACTGTGTATGAATGTCTAATAAAATTGTGGGTGTTATAGGGAGTTTTTGTTTTGGTGGTGATCCATTACCACGTGAGATGCCACGTTTCACAATATCAAGGAGCCAGTTGTCTTCCAGTGGGTTGGGTAAACCAGCCTCAGTGTGTAGTAATCTGATAATATTAAAGTATCCTGGTGTACCAGTTTGCTTTAAGGTAGGAACACTGCATAATGGCACACATTAAGTTGACTGCATGGCATTGGCTGGATACCAAAGTACAAATAAAAACACAGGTAAGCTGTTCATTGTGAACTGTAAGTGCACTTTGTTGTCTCTGCATATGCTAGTCTTTTATATGTAGGTACTTCTGTAACCAGGCTTTGTAGTTGGTGTTGCACAGGTCCTTCAGTAAGTTTTGTTTACCAGAAATATTGTGTTACAAAAGTCGTGTAATTTGTTTTGATTTAGAGATAAGGTTTTTGTAACTGAGTCGAACGCACCACAAGTTTAGTTTGGCCATCATTTAGGACTTCTGTTTCATAACAGACATCAAATAATCCCCCTTTTTATGATATAAAGTCTTGAATTAGTAGTAGCTTATTCTCACCTTTCACATTACTTGCACTAGAGGTTTTGTTTATACTGCTGTCTACCAGTTCGTCTTTCAGAGCGTTGTTACCCAGTGATGCAAGGAGTTCGTCCAGTGCTTTATGCTGCATTGGCAACTTCAAATTAACCTCTGACTGAATGGTTTCCTTGTCTGTTCTGGTAGATAATGTAGGTCTGATGTTCAGTTATTCTGTCTCCTGTTGTTGGGTATCGCTTGGGCCTTTCTTAGTAAGATCCATTGTCCCACTGTTAAATGTAGTAGGTCTAAATCACTATGTCGCTTTTATCAATTATCTTTAATTCCAAAACTATTCAGCAGATTGAGCTGACATTTAATGAGGTTGCATCTGGTGGTATATAGATAGCACATAATGACCTCATCAGTGATATGCAAATTAGCTGTAAAAATATTTATATCCCAAAAAGTACTTGGTCAATGAGACTAAAACTTAATGAGATTTTTCTAGAAGTGTTATTCTATAGATTCTCTTCAAAATATTTTGTCACAATTATCCCCAGCAATCATAACCACGACCATAACAACAATCAAATGGTAGTATCCTTTGGTCATATAAATAACATCATCATCTGGTAGGCAAGTGAGTAAACATTCAAAAACTAGATGTAAAGTTCTCCAGCAACCACGACCATGCCCACAGCAATAGCCAAACGAATGTGTACTTCACAAAGATAACTGGGATTCTTAGACAAGTGCACAAACATTCAAAAATTGTATGCAAATATGCTTAGCAACAAGACCACACTTATAGCAACAGCCAAATGATCACATATATTGCAAAGATAACAATGGAGATTAATAGACAAATGAATAAACATTCAAAAAATGTAACTATGTAAAAGTACCTAGAAACAAGACCACGCCCATAACAACCGCTAAACATATATTACAAAGATAACAACAAGGTTGGATAGGCAACTGGCTAATCATTCAGCAAATGAACACCTACACCTTTAAAAACACATACAGTTGTGGTACAATACCATTGACACTATATTTGTAATGGATCGATACAGTAATTAAATGAAAAGCTGTGACTCATGACAGTTTTTAATTCTTGTACAACTTTATTGGTGATAATGAAATAAAATTAATTATTTTGCCATTTTCATCGAAATTTAGCAAGAAACTTATATGATCATGAATCTGGGTTTTAGAATGGTAGAGTACTATTTACATGCATTATGCCTTGGAGTGTGCTTCCATATGCTCGGAGCAAATCGAATCAGTTAGCATACATATTATAGGACAAAAATAATGTGGCCCTGCATGCTGTGATATGCCTTATTGAAGTTTTCCGTGGGTATTCTAATAAATACTAGTGTGTTTAATTTGGGATGAAATATTTGTATGTTGTTGTTGTTAAATAAGACACTAAAATGATGAAATGAGTGAGTGGGCTATTCTGCCCACACAACGGTATTGCAGTGCTCTTATGAGCAAATGATAAAAATCAGATGAAAGTCAGTGACTGTGAAACACCCTGATATTACAACTCTTTATAAAATATATCAGTTTCTTGATTTTATCATTTTTAGAACTGATAAGGTTCAGTAGTGCTAGAGGCATGGCAAGTGTCTGTCTGTATGTCTGTCTGTCTGTCTGTCTGTCTGTCTGTCTGTCTTTCTGTCTGTCTGTCTGTCTGTCTGTGTGTGGTTGTGTGTGTGTGGTTGTGTGTGTGTGTGTGTGTGTGTGTAAAAAACTTAAACTCCAAAACTACTGGACAGATTATACCTGAAATTTCGGTGGGAATGTATGCAGCTCATTACACAATGATTACATGTACATCAGTAATATGCAATATAGAGCTAAAATGTGTTTTTTTGGTCAAAAATCTTTCATTCCAATACTGCTGAGCAGATTGGGCTGAAATTTAATGGGGAGGCATCTGGGAGTGTATATAGATGAATGATTATTGAAAATATAATGATCTCAACAGTAATATTCAAATTGGGTGTAAAAAAGGTGAATTTTGGTCAAAATTTTACATCTCAAGAAGTACTCGATCAATGAGACTGAAATTTGGTTAGATGTTTCAATAATTGTTATTCTGCAGACCTTCTTCCAAATAGTTTGATACAAATGGCCTTAGCAACTATGACCACGCCCTTAGCAACAACCAAATGCTAGTATATTTTGGTAAAATAACATCATGTGGTAGGAAAGTCAGTAAACATTCAAAAAAATGTATGCAATTATCAATAGCAACCATGACCATGCCCATAGCAATTGCCAAATGATCACGTGTATTGCAAAATAACTACATGAATTAATACACAAATGAACAAACATTTAAAAAATGTATGTAAATGTGCCTAGCAACAAGCCCATGCCCATAGTAACAGCCAAATGATCACGGATATTGCAAGGAAACATCAGGGATTCACAGACAAATGAATAAACATTTAAGAAATGGATGTAAATGTGCCTAGCAACAAGACAATGCCCATAGCAACAGCCACATTATCACATTTATTGCAAAGATAATAACAGTTACTGTAATAAGACAAATGAATGAACAGAAAAATGCTGTCAGTGGTATGTAAATCATAAAATCTGAGCTGTTTTTTTGGACAAAAAAATTCTGAAGCTAAATTAGGCACAACTTCATCCTTTGACCGATACATAATTTTATTTCCAATGGTCGTCAAGTCAAGCTTTTGACACCGTCGATGTTTCACACCTTTTGAATAAGCTTTCAGACATGGGTTTACATGATAACGAATACACCTGGTTTAAAAATTACTTGCCCAATAGAAAGCAATGCGTATCAATCAATGGCGTAACCTCAGAGCTTCTTCCAATAGACTACGGAGTTCCACAGGGGTCCGTTCTTGATCCGTTACTATTTATCATTTACATAAATGACCTCCACTGTCAGGTCAGTAATTCAAAAGTTGTGTTATATGCAGATGACACCGCCCTCTTCTATGCATCAAAAGATGTTCAAGAAATTGAAAACAAGTTACAAGAAGACATGAGGTCAATCCATGATTGGTTAAACGCTACTAAATTGACACTGAATGTAAAAAAGACAAAGTGTATGGTATTCGGTCCGAGGAGAACAATGTACAATACTTCAAATAATTTGAATATCAAGATCAACAATGAAATCTTACAACAGGTCAGCACATTTAAATACCTTGGTATATGGTTTGACCCACTTCTCACCTGGGAATCACACATTGCCCATATAAGTGCCAAAATCTCACAGAGGTTAGGTATTATCCGTAGAATTAGGTCTGCTTTACCTCAAAAAACTGCCAAAATGCTGGTCAATTCCATGGTATTGCCAATATTTGACTACGGGGATATCATCTGGTCTAACTGTACAAATAAGCTAATTTCTAAAATACAAACTCTACAAAACAGGGCAGGGAAGGTAGTCCTAAATTGCCACCCACAGACACCTTCAGTTAAAGTCAGACAAATTTTAGAATGGCACTCGTTGATAGAAAGACATAAATTTCACATTTGTTCCATGATGTACAAATGTTACCATGGTACCGTCCCCCCCCCATTTGTTACAATGCTTCACACCCGTTTCCAAAATTCATGATTATAATACACGTTTTAGTAAAGCTTGCAGTGTATATATCAAACCAGCTCACAATAACTATGCTCTCCGCAAATTCACTCACAAGGGAGGAAATCTATGGAATTCGTTACCTGAACATGTAAAGCAGGCTAAATCTTTTAAACACTTCAAAGACAATTACAGAGACATTTCTTCTGCCTAGCAGTTATTTTATTTATCTGGAGCAGCGAGCTATATTGTCAGAATGTGTGTATTTTATGTCCTAATGTGTTTTAGTATTTGTAAGTGGACTTTTGTGTGATTGTTGATTTGAAGTATGAGGGCCTCAATGGAAAGAAGCCGACCCTGCAACGCTCTGTGTTGTTTGTAACGCTTATTGAGTTTTACCCTGAATAAAGATATTTTATAAGAATAATAATAATAATTAATAACTTCCATGTTTCATCATGGGTGTTGCCATATACCCTATGCTCTATAGCACGGCTGTGGAGTTGAGTATTAGTCAGTCACATTCGATTTCTTGTGGTTTATTAGCACAACTGAACTGAAGGTTCAGTAGTGCTATAGGCATGGCAAAGTGTCTGTCTGTCTGTCTGTCTGTCTGTCTGTCTGTAAGTCTGTCTGTTTACGTGTTTGTGTGTCTGTCTGTGTGTATAAACAACTTGCAATAATTCAAAATATATCAAATAAACCTAGTTTATTTCTTGAGAACTTAATCAGAAATGTTTGTATTATTGTATTCATAATTATGCTTCAAATGAGTACTTGTGTCACCAAGGTAGCACATCCCTTTTATGGAATGAAGTTGGCCATCCCCTAAAGAAAGCATGCCTATATTGGGTTCTTCAATAATACAAAACCTCTGTACTGAGTCAGCAAATGTCAGTTTCTACATTTCATATTCTTTTCAAACTAAATTGCTTCTAATGATGAAGTCAATTGTTGACAAAATCACAAGTTTACACTTTGACCAATGTTAGCTTACAAGTGGTATATTAGCTGGTTGATCTTGAGTGTGCTCTCTCAACACACTTTGTGTTTTGAAAGACATAGTCAAGATCAATCAGGAAAATACAAATCTAAGACCTACTTTACTGCAAGTTGAATTTTACATACACAAGGAAATCATTGTAATTTACATTGTATTTGCTATTAATTTCAAATTTGCCATTGAATTCAGGGCTTGCCCTGCCTGACCTTAGCATGGCATGCATAATGTGTAAGACTGCAAATCTATTAATATAGATATTGTAGACTGCAATCTACTTTTGTACAAATAAACACTAACAGACCAGACATTCACTATAGTCTACACTTGTACACATATAAATACTCACTGACTAGACTATTACCATAGACTTCAGTCTACACTTGTAAACATAGAAGTACTCACTGACTAGACTATTACCATAGACTTCAGTCTACACTAGTACACATAGAAATACTCACTGACTAGACTATTACCATAGACTTCAGTCTACACTTGTACACATAGAAATACTCACTGACTAGACTATTACCATAGACTTCAGTCTACACTTGTACACATAGAAATACTCACTGACTAGACTATTACCATAGACTTCAGTCTACACTTGTACACATAGAAATACTCACTGACTAGACTATTACCATAGACTTCAGTCTACACTTGTACACATAGAAATACTGACCAGATTGTATTTACATATTGTAGAGTTCTGTTTATATTTATGCTACAAATAGAAATATACACTATTTTCTAAATTATTGCTGTTTTTAGATTTCAAATTTATTTGTGTATTGAAAATACAGTCAAAGCGTGAAGACTTCAAATTTTCATTCAGTGTAAGACATGCTTAGTTTGCTATTATGAGCTGCAACAATTAAGACATAATATGGATACAATACTTTAGATAGAGACTTGTTAATGTTTCTATGCTATTCCTCGAGCTGTGTAGCTGTGATGGGGAAGAAACTACCCCTGTATGGTTCCCTTACATACAGCAGTACTTTGATCTGTAGATCACAGTATTGCTGTCTGGAGAGTCCACCAGCTGGTAGCACTGATGGTAAACTCTCATCAGTTGGTGGCCAAGTGACCCCTCCCCCCTTTTTACTAAATACACACGTTCCTCAGGATCAGAGATTGATTTATTTACATACACAGCACCAGGGTCATCTTTAGTCAATCTAAAGTGATGATATGCACTGATACCTCTGCGACACTTCATATACTTTTTACTCATCCCACCACTCCCTCCAACTGATAATTTGATTCATTCTGACAATCATTAGTTGTAGTTTGAGATGTATAAGGCCTAGAAGAGTTGACCTTTGAACTCATATTTACAACATGACATAGCTGTACTATAGTTATCATTCCACATGTACAACTGATGTATCTTACCAAAGACAGAATCACATAATACATTAAGGATGACCAACGTCCATATAATGGTATTGGATATCTTCATGTATCCCTTTACTACAACGATATCTAAAATACTGTAAGACACTTTTGTTCTTATTTTGACCTGAAAGGTTGTATGCATCAAATGGTAAAATCAAATGTACTTTAAATAGATCATTTACAAAGATTATGTTGACCTGGAACAATTCATTCTCTAAATGGTTCATACTCTGCTGTTGCTTGAACAATTAATTCTCTAATCCAAAGCATTTCTTGGTGAAATAAAACATCCTTGCATCATATTGTTATTATTATTATTATTATTATTATTATTATTATTATTATTATTATTATTATTATTATTATTATTATTATTATTATGTTATTATTGTTATGGTGAGATTGTATCTCCAAAAATTCTCAGATTACTAAATTGTTTGTTAGTTTTTATAAATAACGTGCAAGACGCCCTTATTTGGAAGACATTTTTCTGCAAAAAGGAGCATCGAATATTCGTATGCACAATAGTCAGGTGACTTAGCAACTTGATTGTTACATGCCGGATAAAAGCACCAAATATGACATGAATGTTCCTAAGGATCTATTTATTGATTTGAGCATATGAGTCCACCTGAATATTTGCATAAACCAGTAAAATTCAAAATAATCGCCATCAACCTTGAAAAATCATGTTTCAGCAAAATAACCAACTGAAAAACAATAATGTTGTCATGAATCATGCTTAAGATTAATTTATTGATTTTATCCTGTAAGCTTTTTTAGAATATATGTATTTATGTACCAGGTATATGGATAACATTCCCAATGACACTATTACCATTGAAAACAGCTATAATTACGGGAAATCATTTACATAAAGGTGCCAAATTTGGCATGATTGTTTCTCAGCACCTGCTAATTGATTTTAGCTGGAAGCTCTTCTAAAAATTGGAATACATTTGCATATATCAGTCAAATTAAAAATGGCTGGCATCACAAAATTTAAAATTGAGAGAGAAAACAAATCTTAGGAAGCAGAAAAAAAAGTAATGTGAAGTACGATTTGTGTTTCTGCATATCTCGGTTGGACCCCCAAAACCCTTTCAAAAAGATTACCTAAAAATATCATAACTTATAACTCATGACTTATTTTTTCGCCCCCAATTCTTCCCAGAAATTGTGATCCTAGAAATTATTGGTATTCTGATAGTGACCCCAAACTCAGGACTTTTTTTAGGGAATTATTTTGAAACTTATGAAAGGGTTTCAGAGCCCCCCCCCCCCCGAATCCTTTCTATTATTCTCCCATATAATCTGATAATAGATATTATTGTATTCTCCCTTCCCTTCTCCACCCAAGAAAAAAAAACTTCCCTATGAAAGTCCCACCTTTCAGCCTCCTATAGTAGTATAAGAACTGATGGGAAGCCCACACTTCCAGGATATGATACTCTCAGACATTAACACTCAAGTCATGACATTCCATGTATTGTGTTTTCTAGCAAAGGTGCTGGTCTCATCAGTTCTTATACTACTCAAATTAAAGAGACTTTTTCATAATATAACGATTCCTGTGTTGGAAATTGTTGTCTAAGCTACTACCAGAATTGCAAAAAAATAGTAATTTTGGAAGTTCTTCATATTCACATTTATTCTCCTGATTGAGCTGTCAAATAACATGTTATTTTTCAGAACTAAGGATTTTTTTTTTAAATGTAGCAAAACATTTTGAATTTTCTGATTTATGCACATTTATATTCATGTTTATAGTTCTTTTCTTGGTCATTATAAAAAAACAGCTCACTGAAAACAAACATTTTTTGCTCTTAATTCACTATGATTTTTTTGCCAATTAAGCTAGTTCCTATGAAACACTCATTCCAATTTGATGTCTTTAAGTAAGATATTTCTCTGTAACATGGAATAACTAGAGTTGGCAGTGCTATAGGCATGGTGAAATGTGTGTGTGTCTGTGTGTGTGTAAATAATACTTACGTCTAAAATTTATCTTATGATATTTGTTATGCTTAAAATATCATTGTACACGTCATGCTTGTAGTGTTCCATCTGCCTTTAAAATGATTTGACCATCAGTATTTTTTGTATCATTAATTCTACACACTCATTGTAATGTACATGTACCAGAAGGTTAATGGTTGAATACAAGAATGACATGTATGACATGTACTTTTGAGATTTTGTGTAATTTTTCATAACAGTTGATTTTTTAAATAAAATGGTGACTATGGTATAAAAATACAATATCTTACCAACTTTCCGTGTAAAATGTGTTTTATAGTGAGACATCATATGAAACCACTAACCACTTTATTACATCGCTAAAAAAAACCTGCATAGTGAAGAGCTAAACAACTGAACCGCTTCTACATGTTACCAAAATAAAAGATAAAAAGAACAGCGGAGCTATTCTGACCGATAGGTCGCTTGTTCTTTTTTTTTTTTTTTTTTTTTTTCTTTTTTTTTTTTTTGGGGGGGGGGGGGTGTCAGAATCACATTACAATACACCAGTTATTGTTTTTCTTGCCAACCATTACTGGATGTACTGATGCACAACTGTCAGTATATATGAGAGTCACCATTTTTAGCACAACTGATCTAGGTTCAGTAGGGCTATAGGCATGGTGAAATGTGTGTGTGTGTGTGTGTGTCCGTCTGACCGATCGCCTTAGTATTTGGTGGGGACATTACTTATGAATACATATGGTGTACATTTTATACATATATATGGCTAACGGGTGTACTGCCAATTTATATTAAAGGGGAACACAACTCCAGAAAATACAACCGTTTCCATAAAGTTTGGTTGCTAGGGAACCATTTCATGATTGTACGTAACCTGCATGACATGTAATTTCAGAGATACGCCGGGTTAAAGTTCTGATCAATATACATAACTTTAAAAGTCTTGTTCGAAGGACCACTATTGTCTTCTGAGTAAACTAAATTTAATTGTTCACGAGTGAAAATGAATGATAGTCTTTTCACTATACTTTATTAGGGAGGAGTCATTATGACCTGGGGAGGTCTGAGGAATCGGAGGAGTCACTGAAAAAATACTAAAGTAGACGGGGAGGGGGGGGTGTTTTTCAAAAAATGAGGAATAAGCTGCATTAAATTGTTACCTCTTACTTTTGAAATAAGTCACATCCATCATGTATGCCTCCTGTTATGATGAAATTCAGTATCAAAATTAGAAAAGTTTCATTCTGTTTGTATGATATGATATGGTATCTGATAGAAAGAAATGTACCCCAGGTAGTAATGTTGGTAGGAATTTTGTTGTGACTGACAATAAGATGTTGTCAAACCAGAATACTCTGTTTCAGTATAACTAGATTCCATTGTATATAGTTTTAAAAAGCAAAACTAATTGAAATGAAAATTATGAAGTCAAACCCACTTATGATGCAAGTTAAATTAGGAAGCCTTCAGTAATTACAAGGGGGTGGGTCAGGGGAATACGCCTCTGCGGAAAGGTACCCAGATGTTAATCAGAACGAGGCTATAGGGGGTAAAGTTCAGAGACGTGCCACCATTTGAAAGCAATTTTTTTGTTTACATTAGCAACCTGTGTATTGGTTACAACAAGCTGCAGCACAATACCACATTCCCATGGTTGTATATAATTCACTATCGATAAGTTTCTATTGGTTACAAACTTATCGATAGTGAATTATATACAACCATGGGAATGTGGTATTGTGCTGCAGCTTGTTGTACAAATCAAGCAGACAAGTGTCCAGGTGTGTCATGTCATCAGTTTCCCAAAGGAAACAGAAGGAGACAGATGTGGAAATTACTAATGCGGCAAGCAGACGACTTTATGTTGACAAAAGACTCCCGGGTATGCTCAACGCACTTCGTACCAGCAGACTACAAGATTGGTCTCTGTGAGAGAAAAAACTTGAAAGCCAAAGCAAATCCATCAGAATTGAGAAAATTCAAATCCAAGGAGAGCTAATTTCCAATTAATTTCATTTAGAGCGTTTTTAGCACAACTGAACTGATAAGGTTCAGTAGTGCTCTAGGCATGGTAAAGTGTCTGTCTGTCTGTCTGTATGCCTGTGTGTGTGTGTGTGTGTGTGAACAACTTAAAGTCAAAAACTGCTGGACTGATTGCTTTGATATTTGGTGGTCATGTTACTTTTGGTGTCTAGGTGGGAAATTGTTCAAATGAAAATGATTGCATCAGAGATGTGGGTTTTGGGTCAACAATGTGATTTTTGGTCCTTAAACTCAAACACTACAAATGTACTGGGCGGATTGGCATAAAATTTGGTGAGAACATTCTTAGGGGTGAGTAAATTAAGATTTGTTCATGACATGATTCCCTCAGTATTATGCGGATTAGGGCTAAAAATGTGACTTTTTGGTTAAAAACCTATAATTCCAAAACTACTCATGCATCTGTGGGTGTATAGATGAAAAACTATTAAGCATATAATGATCTCATCAGTAATATACAAATTAGGTGTAAACATGTGAATTTTGGTCAAAAATTAATATCTCAAAAAGTACTTGGTCAATGATACTGAAACTTGGTAAGATGTTTCTAAAAATGTTATTGTGCAGATTTTGACACAATTGGCCCTAGCAACCATGACCACGCCCATAGCACCAGCCAAACAGTCATGTATTTCACAAAGATAACAACAGTGATGAATAGATAGTTGAATAAACATGCAAAAAATGTATGTAAATTTACCTAGCAACAAGACCACGCCCATGGCAACAGGCAAATAATCATGTATATTGCAAAGATAACAACATGATTGGATAGGCAACTGGATGATCATTCTGTTCAGCAAATGAACACCTACACCTAGCATTGATCAGCATGTGGATTAACATTTTTAAAAACTGTACAGTTGTGCAACGACGCCATTGGTGCTGTTTTTCAATATCTCAACATTTCAACATTGGGGGAAAATTCCGTCAATTGTAGTGATTAAACAGCTTTGGATAATAGGTTTGATTCACTTCACTTCACAGTCACACAGAACAAATCAAGGACAAACAAACATGAATACATCCATCTGTTCATCAGCACTTTATTAACTATTACACATATAATACACCTTTCATGTTTTTAAAGTATGATAGCGCTACATTTACATCATATATATTTGCGTTTTCACAGACAAATTTGTTTCATGGATATCAGCTGATGACAAGAAATCCATTTCTACACAGTGTAATAATGTACAACATTTGTAGCATGTACGTACAGGAGTCAGAAATCATCAAGTTCTTTAATATATAGCACAACATCAGCCACCGCTTGATCTGTAGGAACCGTTGTATTTGCTTATAGTTATATACACATTCCAAAATCAATGTAACATTATACAAACAATGTACTGTTTCTGGCCACCCGGCCACACACTCATACATGCAATATTAGTTTTATGCTAGAATGATGGCAAAGCTAGCTCTACCTATGCCTTGTACAGATGATCCGTCCCAATGTCATATGATAAGCTCAACACTGTCGAGAGCAAGAGAACACAGGTACATTCACTGCCGCCATTGCTGAAGAGGTCTGCTACAAACGCAACATAGTCCAGCCCCCTTTAGCCTCGTTTTGAGTAACATTTGGGTACCTTTCCGTAAAGGTGTATTAGAAGAGGATGTCACTTTTCAGCCCCCGCCGGATGTAGTCTGGGATGGGGGCTTATAGATTGGGCTCTGTCCGTCCATCTGTGCATGCATGTGTACGTGCGTCCAGAGTCATATCTTGGACATTCATTGATAGATTTCTTTCATACTTAGTAAATGGATAATGAACTATTACTTACATATGCGCGTCAATTTGTATTGGGATACGATGCAATTTAGCCGACTTAGAGCCAGTTTTGGGTCAAAATCATGATCTTTGGTCAAAAAAGTTAAAATCCAAAACTACAGGGCAGCTTGGCCTGAAATTTGGTGGGAATGTTCTTAGCATTGTTATTCTGCAGATATTCTGTAAAACATTTTTGCCCTCGCAACAATGACATAGCAACAACCAAATGGAAGTGTGTTTTGGTCAAATAACAACATCATCAGGTAGGCAAATGAGTAAGCATTCAAAGAATGTATGCAAATATCCTTAGCAACCATGACCACACCCATGGCAACAGCCAAACGGTGGTGTTTTTCACAAAGATGACAACAGGTATTTTTAGACAAGTGAACAACATTTTAAAAAATGTATGCAAATGTATGCAAATGAACCTAGCAACAACAACATGCCCATAGCAACAGCCAAATGATCATGCATATTGCAAAGATAACAAAAGTGATATATAGACATTTGAATAAAACATTCGACAAGTGTATGTAAATGTACCTAGCAACATGACCACACCCATAGCAACAACCAAACAATCCAGTATATTGCAAAGATAACGACATGTATTAATAGACAATTGAATTGAATAACATTCAAAAATGTTTGTAAATGTGCCTAGCAACTATACCACTTTCATGACAACAGCCAAATGATCACTGAAAAATAACAAGGGGTTAATAGACAAATAGATAAACATTCAAATAATGTATGCAAATGTTCAATCAATTATACAGTTGTTCTACAATGCCATTGCCACTATATTTCATACAATCTAATACATCACACTACCATGACTTGTGGCAATTCTCTGGAAACATCTATTGTGGGGGGGGGGGGGGGGCTGAGTCATACCCGACAAATGCTCGTTGGAAATTGTTTGGGGGGGGTATATTTTAGGAAATGATATGAGGGGAGCAACACATTTCTTTTTGACTAACTGTATTGTCTAGCTTAGCATAATTTTGTGATTTTGGCATCCTATTGCTCCGCATTGTATGCAAAGTCCATACGAAATAGATGGTAGGTGCACACTTGGTGACCACTCAAACATTAATATTATTTTGATTGTTGATACTGTATTTTGCATATTCAAAGCATGAAAAATCAATGGTTCAATTGTAATGGTGGTGCATACACTTATTTTTCAAAAACTATGATCTTGAGTGTATTTATTGTCAGGGATTCATGCTACATATTCTATAAGATATATACTACAGTTACTGTGATCAGAATATAGCACTATACATATCAAAATAAAAATATACAAATGTACATACTGTCATTTCTCATGAAATGGGATTGAACTCCATCAATGATTGACATGAAGCTATGGCATGGATGATATTATACTATCTTTAAGGAACTTTGAATTCAGAAATTGAAACTGAACTTAGACAAGTGCCCATTCACTGTACTCAGAAAAAGGTACTTTGTAGACTACATTGTATATAAACAAATTGGGAAACGTCACAAATCTAGCTTGACTTGTGTAATAATAGGAACTATTTCATTAACATGTCTAATAAGCTCTTGTGAAGTAAGATTCTCTTCTCAAAGCTTAGCATTATCACATTCTTCACAAGTTAAATTTCCAAAGAAGAATCACAGTTCAATTTCCTTTATATTTTTTGCAAGTCTCACTGTCGTTGAGATTTTGTAAAATTAAGTATACAACAGTATGAATATATACAGTTATGTACTAAGTCTTACATGTAATCTTGTTTACCTTCTTTCATGCTCTAACATTTCTGCCATTAGGTTATTTGCAGCTTTTTCTCCTACCCGTCCCACCACCGTTTTCACCATGCCCCCCTTCCACTACTCTCTTCTTTACCTTGCCCCTGTGACCTGCAATGACCCCCTACCCCTCGGGACCCCTGCCTTTTATCGTCTTCTGAGGAACCCTGAGAAAAGATGTACACATAGGTGTTAGTAATGTGCCTATAGAAAATAGAAATATATTTCAGTAATCACTAATTCAATCATGGCAAATACAGTCATGGAAAGAGGCTGATGTAACTTGAAGGTATATGCCTTTATACATGTAGTAAATGTGCAATGTAGTCAACCAACGTAGTGTACACACACAAATAATCTTCCAATGAATCCTAAAAAAGTAATGCATATCTTCTCTGTAAAACATTTGAAATGGAGATGAACCTATTGCCTAAAGCTGTTTAATCACTACAATTGACGGAATCCCCCCCCCCCATGTTGAAATGTTGTGATATTGAAAAACAGCACCAATTCCGTTGTAGCTCAATTGTACAGTTTTTTGTCTATGAATCCCTGATGTTATCTTTGCAATATAATTGATCATTTGGCTGTTGCTATGGGCGTGGTTTTGTTGCTAGGCATATTTGCATACACCTTTTGAATGTTTGTTCACTTGTCTAAGAATCCCTGTTATCTTTGTGAATGTTTACTCACTTGCCTAGTAGATGATGTTATTATTTTTGACCAAAATATACTGCTATTTGGTTGTTGCACTTCTAGAAACATCTCACCAAGTTTCAGTCTCATTGACCAAGTACTTTTTAGCTCCACTGTCAGCGAAAGCTGAAAGCGTAGCTTTAGGTATAATTTGTATAGAGTATAGAGAGTAGAGTGAATCATAGGTGTCCGTCAAACTTTTATATTTTCATTATTTTCTCCGAAAGTGACAGTCAGTATTCTTAGATATTTGGTGTGCATGTTCCCTGGGGGGAGGCTATTCAGATTTGTTCATGCCAAGTTGATCTGTGCCATTTTCAATTTTTTATGATTTTTTTTCCAAAAATGACATTTTCATCAACTCCTCATAAACTTCAAGTCAGATTGCTTTGATATCTGGTGTGTTGATGCACAGAGGGTAGCTTACTTAGATTT
The DNA here is from genome assembly GCF_964340395.1 of Glandiceps talaboti. Lineage (NCBI taxonomy): Eukaryota > Metazoa > Hemichordata > Enteropneusta > Spengelidae > Glandiceps > Glandiceps talaboti. The sequence goes on along the minus strand of NC_135567.1, from coordinate 5,187,647 downwards.
GTTAATTTCAAATCAGGACGTCTTCTCTTCTATTTTTTATGATTTTTTTTTTTGAAATTTGAAAAAAAAATGAATATGTTAATGAGTATTATGACCGACGCCATATTGGAAATCAGTCCGCGAGACTTTAGGTAAAGTGCAACTTTTCAAAAGACACTATTGACATCAAACAAGCAATGTAATATGTGCTATAGTCTTAATTCTACGCATTGTGCGCCCAAATGACAAATATTTGTTCGAAAAAGGGTTGTAAACTTCAATTCCAATTCTCCATCCACCCCTCCTACAGAATGGTTCATTCCAGTATATGCACCTCATCAAGATCAAGTTTGAATGCCTGAACTGAAGTGTATGGGACGATTTTTGACAGAGTCAGTCGTCAATAAAAACGATAATACTCTCTCAAAATTACCACATTTTGAAAGGGAAAGTACTTTGTGGTTCATTTATGGAGTTTTGTTTTTGTACGATCAATATTGGTGGCAAAATTACAGCGTCAAAATTGCCGATGTGGTAGTTCCGTACGGCGACAATCTCAAGTACCCGGATGCACGAGGGACTAACCCGGAAGCAAGTCGTTGCCAGCCATACGTTACAGTGTTAACATCGTCCGAGAAATCGCTGCGTTCAGAATGTCATTATTCACAGAATTGTTTTTTTCGAGTGAAAACCCGTCTTGAATTGTATAACTCTAACAAATGAAGACATAACAAGTTATATTTTGAAAGTTATATCGCTAGTTTGAGACGATTTGCTCACGTACTATCGAGGCTTGGACCTTACTCCAGTTCAGCGGGAAGTTTAGCCAGTCCGATAATTCTTTCTGGTTTAGTTTACAACACTTTTGATCACACAGATTTTGTTTTTGTGATGAAAAGAAATTTAAAAAAAGATCACTTCAACCATTTCGTTGTGTTTTCTTTATGAAAGGTAATCGAACATGAATGAGTGTTACCACTGTCACGTATGGCTTAGTCCTGCTTGCATGCGGAGTAATCCGGGACTCGATTCTGACAATTGTCCCTCCTACCTCCGTGTTTAGAGTCAAGTCAGTAATACAGACTCGTGCACCGTCATGTAAGCAGGACTACGTATGGCTAAGAATGACTCTCTTCCGGGTACTTGGGATTGTCGCCGTACGGAAACTAAGATGGCGATTAATACATTTCTTCCCTATATATATCTACTACAACTAGTACAAGTTGAATGTTGTTGACTTGGTAAATTTGTTAGAAAATTGAAATTCAAATTGCCTCAAAATTATTTTAGATCCCTAGTTTATTTCATTCATCATTAACATTTTCCAGGGTTAAAGCTGTAAGACACTGGAATTATTTATAGCCAACCTCAAAATCATCTTTTTTTTCTTTTTCTTGTGTGCATTTCCCAGTCATTTTTTCAGAGATTTTGTGCAATTTTTCATAACAGTAGATTTTTGTTATAAAATGGTGACTATGGTATAAAAGTACAATACATTACCAACTTCTGTGTAAAATGTGTTTTATAGTGAGACATCATATGAAACCAGTAACCACTTTATTACATCGCTAAAACAAAACTGCATAGTGAAGAACTGAACCACTTCTACATGTCACCAAAGTAAAAAAAAACTTTAAAAAAAAAACAGCGGAGCTATTCTGACCGATAGGTCGCTTGTTGAAATATAAATTTTTAACCAAAATTCACATTTTTACACCTAACTTGCATATCACTGATGAGATCATTATATGCTTACTATTTCGTTAACTGTACACCCCTAGATGCATCCCCATTAAATTTCAGCCCAGTCTGCTGAGTAGTTTTGGAAATTAAAAATTGTTGACCATAAAGACACATTTTTAGCCCTATTTGGCATATCCATCCACACTTTTTTCTTCTTCTTTAGGATACTACTCAACGTCCCTAGTGGAACAAAATGAGTAGGATGTGATGTGCGCAATGATTGTTATTAGTCCTTAATGTTGTTGTCCTGTGTTCCATTGAATGTTGATAATGCTTGTTTGAATTGTTCTGAATCTGTTATGTTGATTATATCTGACAGTCCGTGGAATAAATTGAGTATTTGTGACAGTGCCTGGTGTTGTATGAAGCTTTTAGAGTGTGTATGCCGAGTTTGTCATTGAGTTGGTGACAGGTAGTTTTGTACCAGCAGTGCCAAATGGTCCCCTGTGGCTTTGTCTAATATGCTAAGTCTTGATGTTCTCGTTCTCGTTGATAGATTCTCCCATTCCAATTCGTTTATGAGTTCTGTTACACTCGTTTTCCAGTCATAGTTGTTGTAGACCATTCTTGCTGCCCTTCTCTGTATTTTGCCTACCTTTTGTACTAATTCTTTAGTGTAGTTATCCCACACTGCAGAGCAGTACTCTAGGGTTGGCCTGAGAGATGTATGCTGCTTTTTTATTTGATCTTGTACATGAGCCTAGGTTCCTGCGAATGAAACCAAGGGTTCGTCCTGCAAATGTTGTTATTCTGTTTACATGTGTGTTCCATTTGAGATTTTGATGAATGTCTACACCCCTAGATATGGGTGAATTTTTGTCTCCTGTAAAATAGAGTTGTCTAATACATATATGGTGATGATTTCAGACCTTGATGATGATGGAATTCGTAATACATAACATTTATCTAGATTGAATTTCATTTGCCACTTGGTTTCCCATTCAGATAGTGTGTCTAGGTCTTCCTGGAGTGTTTTAGTGTCATGTTTACTATTGATGTTTCTATAAATTATGCAGTCAATCTACGAAGTCGTACAGTTGAGTGTAAGTTTCCATGTAGGTCGTTGATGTATATGAGAAATAACAGTGGTCCGAGTACTGTTCCCTGTGGGATGCCAGATTCCATATCTATCAATGTGGAATGTTCTCCATCGACTACAACCCGTTGTTTACTTTCTTTTAGGAATGAAATGAGACATTTGTTGGTTTTACCGTCTACACCATATTGTTCTAATTTGAGTAAGAGTTGGTTGTGTGATACCATTTAACTTTTTAAGAACATATTTAAACCCTAAGTAAGGTATAAAGAATTATAGTTTCTGATACTTGATGGTGCTGTCTTGTAAAGCTTGGAGGTTACAGGTATTGCTTGAAAGGGTCTGAATAGCCTAAAATTGGCTTTAAGAGTAAAAATAATCTCCAGAGCTTTTAGGATGAGACCCCTAGGATCCCCCCCCCCCACCACATGAGGTGGACACATCCCAGTCTCAAGCTATTCTGTCAAGGTGCTATAAAAACTATATTTCAATCCTATGTAGTTGTTTTGTACATGTTGGTGTTGTCTTGTAAAGCTTGAAAATTATTATCTGAAAGTGTCTGAATAGTCTCAAAATTTACTTTCCAGAGTAAGAAACCTCCAGGGCTTCTAGGGGGAGACCCCCTCGGACCCCCATGAGAGATATACATTCTCTTCTCAAGCTTTTCCCCTTCCTTTCACTGTCAAGATTCTATTAAACCCTTCTTGGAATATATTTACCCTGTGTAGTCAATAATTTTATGATAATCCTAACCTGAAATCTTATAATGTATTTGCAAGACTGCCAAGTAGTCCACACTAAGTTACGATAAAAAAGTACCTGTCATGTGAATATGATGTGTGTGTGTGTGTGTGTGTGTGTGTGTGTGTGTGTGTGTGTGGGGGGGGGGTTATCGTGCTTTAGCCTGTTTTTGGTTATATATAGGGGAGGGGGTTCAGTGACTTTTTGTCGGCCCAATGGAACAACCCCCCCCCCCATTCATGTATTGCAACAAACTCTGTAATGTTGTTTTAATGAAATGTAATCCTTGCATTGAATTCCATTCTAATCAAAACTATCACAAATGGCTTATTGAATGAAATATGTATTCAATAAGATTACACATGTACATGTATGTGACATCTGTAAAGACAAATTTGTTTGGAGTTTACCATTCTAGAATGGTGGGTGATACTTCCATGCTAGAACAAATCGGCAAATCTTTTCTCATGTATCAATCTGTAAGCAAAACTGTATTTATTCATGGAATTGGTGACAATTTTATTCTTTTAATTTGGTTGGTGAAATTATTGAGGAAGTGCTTTCACCTCCATCATACACCACCAATTCAAATTATTCTCTTATAAACATCCAACATTTCCAGGTTAACCATTCTGAGTATGTGCAAGGTTTATAAACTGTTTCGGTAAAAAGACTTATTTCTCAACAAACTTACACTTATCTCGAGTTAGTAGCATGTTTCATTTCTTCTGCCTGTCTTCCATGACAAATTTTGACCTAAAAGAAACAGTAAGTCTTGCTACTGGGGGCACAATGTTTGTCAACAACCAGCTACATGTATCTTCTATACTTCACAATATAATTGTTTGTCCAAACTTTCATTATAGATTTATAATGTTTAGTTACATTGGTCAGCACAAATTCCAAGGTCAAAGGTCATCAGATAAAAGTATTAGAGGTATATAATTATGTAAACATATATGGCCAGCTAATAAATATGCTAGTTAGGTCTAAAATAGAAATTTTTGTAAAAATGTTTCAAAAATCTTCTCCAAAATTACCAAGCCAATTGAGTTGGAATTTATTATGTGAGTGTCTTGGGATGAGTAGATATAAGTTTGTTCAAGACAATATGACTGGGTTATTAATATGCAATTAGGTCTAAAATTAGATTTTTTGTAAAAATGTTCAAACATTTTCTGCTCCAAAACTACTGGGCCAATTGAGTTGAAATTTGTTGTGTGGATGTCTTTGGGATGAGCAGATATAAGTTTGTACAAGACAAATTGAGTGGTTTGTTAATATGCAAATTAGATGTAAAAAACAGAATTGTGGGTAAAAGTGCTTCAAAAATCTTCTCTAAAACTACTGGGCCAATTAAGTTGAAATTTCTTGTGTGTGTCTGATTTTATGAGCAGATGTAAGTTTATTCAAGACAGGTTCATTGGGTCGTTGCTCTGCAAATTAGGTCTAAAAATAGAATATTTGGTAAAAATGTGTTAAAGTCTTCTCTAAAACTACTGAGCCAATCGAGTTGAAATGTGTTGTGTAGGTGTCTTGGAATGAGCAGATATAAGTTTGTTGAAGACACATTGATTTGGTTATTAATATGTAAATATAAGGGTAAAAATAGAATTTTTGTAACATGACTATAAAGTACTATATTTTACCAACTTTCTGTGTGAAATGTGTTCGTTAGTGTGTGTGAGTCATAAAGCGAAACTTCATAGTGGACAACAGAACCACTACTGAGGGTGTTATTCTGCAGTTATTGTTGAAAACATTATGACACAATGTGCCTTTGCAACCAAGACCAAGCCCTTAGCAACAGTGAAATGATGCATATTACAAAGATAACAACAGGAATGGGTAGGTAAGTGAATACGGATTCAAAAATATGGATGCAATATGCCTAGCAACAAGACTTCACCCATAACAACACCTAAATACAGTTGTGCTACAATGCCATTGGCGCTATATTCTAAAAAAGTAAAATAGACAGACCAAGTTTATTTTTGCAGAACACCGAAAAAAATAATCGTTAAGAATAATCTTTATTGTACATACATGCAGGAAGTGACTTGTAAACAGTCAACACAACTAACCACTAGTAAGGCATAACAAAAAAAATTGCGTGGTTCCAATTACATTCAATTTTAAAATAGGTGGGGTAAGTAAATTTAGTTTTTTTTAATTTTATTATATTTGTTTTCATGTGTGAGGTTTTCCATTGTTTTCAATATGGTCTCAGTCTGTGCTGTTTATTTCTTCCTATCAGATGTACAGCCATTACAGAATAGTTTTTTATTGTCTTTTTTAAGTTGATGTCAGTTTGTGCACCCTCTATTTCTTGTGAGATTTCACGATTTTCGCAATGTTATTATTATTTTTCGCAAATACGTAAAAACAAAATTTAGGGTCGGCGTGAAAAAATAGGTGGGGGTCGGGTAACCGGAACCAAAGAATGTTTTTTATTTGGCCTAATCAAGCTTTTAATGCATGGTGACATTTCAATATATGGAAAAGTACATATTTATGCACAGACTAGAGATGTGATTAGCCTAGGGTATTACCTGTGTTTATTCAAAGTTAATTTACAATTGTATTCAAGCAATATGAACAGACCGAAAGGAAAGTTGCTTAAATCCAAAATAAATACTCATTACTTATCAGTAAGGTCAGTTAACAAGTGGAAGAGTTTTTGTGTTGTAACTTAATTCTTAGTTAAGAGTCATGTTATGAGAGGGCCATACAGAAGTCTCACTAAATTGGAAACAATCCAGAGCAAAAATGCAATACCGTAATCATCAACATTGAGACATTACATTTTGATCAAGTTCATTATTGATAAGCCTCTTTCACATTGCTTCCTCAACTCTGGCAATCTCTAGTATATTATAATACTTATGTTAGTCTTGCAGTTCTGGTTGGACTGCAGGGGGACCCAGGCTAGTAGTAAGAGGGAATATTATTCCATAGTAGACGGAGATATTCTGGTAAACTTTGGATTGTGGAAAATTATTCTATTAATTTCACAACATTTCCAAAAACAACAGATTTACAGGGGGATAAGATGAATTTAACCATTTTAGGGTAGAGTTATTGCTCACAACTATTTTATGGTGAAATTATTGCTCATAGTATTTACTGAAGCCTACTTATCTTTACATTTTTATTCAAGTTCATTATTAGGAGTGTTCAGAAATTATTGTTTTATTGATCTCATTAAACCATTAACAATTTTATGAGGTACTTAAAATAATGTAACGAGTGTGTGTGAATGACACTACAATTAATCTCTCCATGAGGTTGCTTGGAAACATTGTTTACATAACTTTAACAGTGAATAACAGGTTGGTTCAAGGTAAACTGCCTGTCTGTCTGTCTGTCTTTCTGTCTTGTAAGTGATTTTGGTATTGAACTTTACCTATCAAACTACTGGAGAAGAAATTTGGTTATAATTCAGAAAGTGTTACTGTTAGTCTGCAAATTGTGAATGTGTCATACTTATGTAATTGGCCCTAGCAACCATGACCACGCCCTTAGCAACAGTCACATGGGATGGGTAGGCGATTGAGTAAACATTATTGTAAAATATGTAAAATGTGTAAATGCCCTAAGCAATAAAGGTAAACAATGACATAATGCCAAAATAACACTGGTGACGGTAAGGTAAATGGATGAGCATTGCAAAATTGTATGTAGATATGCCTAGCAACAAGACCACACCCATAGTAATATTGAATTATTGTGTATATTGCAGATATAACACCATGTATGAGAAGGCACGGGAATACACCTTCAAAGAATGTATGCAAATATGTATAGCACAAAAGACCACATAATCATTACAGAAAATTAATGTGTTCTGTCAACAGTTGTGCCTAAAGCACCATTAGCGCTTTTATCTATCAGAGTAATGATACTTTGTTTCTGAGAGATTGAGAACTCTCCTTGTTCAAAAGCCGTATTGAAGGAATCCACCACCTAAGCATTCAGTAATGACCAAAAATGTTTATAGAAAATTCTACTGTTATCCCACCATTTGCAGGCGATGTACTAACTGTCATCGTGGCTAATGTATTAAAAAGCTCCTGTGTTGCAAGATGGTATCAAGTAATTCCTGAGATGCTGTATCAGGGTCTCCTAGCATTGCCATTCTTCCTCCCCAAATGGCTGGACCTCGTATAAATTTGAGTAGAAAGATCTGATTCCTGATACAGTTTATGTTAGCTGGTTAATGATTACATCATGGTTTTTCTTCAAGTGCGTGGCTTTATACATTCACTTCTTTTTGTGATGCTTTTCTATGTTCAGGAAATACTTAATGTTCCCCTTCCCCCTTTTGATACCAGGCAGATCTCAAGCAAGGTAGATTGGCGAGGTAGAGCTCATTGGGGGAAATGGAAATCTTCCTCTGTAATTAGGCAATCCTGTAAAATTATATTTGTGTATTATGTCAACCATGTTATAAACACGAAACTAGTTTTATTCAAAATTATGCAAATGAGGTTGACCATGTGCCATCACATCTAAATCAATCCATCATAATTAGCACAACTGAACTGAGGTTCAGTATTGCTATAGGGATCACCTGGTGTCTGTCTGTCTGTCTGTCAATATGTGTGTCGATGTGTGTGTGTGTTTAAACAACTTAAAGTAAAAAACACTGAACCGATGCCATGATATTTGGTGGGTCAATTACCTTGGCTGTCAAGTTGGGAAATTGTTCAAATCAAAATGATCTTACCATCGGTTTCAGATTTGGGTAAAAAAATGTTATTTTTGGTCAAAAAAACTTAAACTCAGAAACTACTAGGCAGATCGGGCTGAAATTTGGGTGAAACGTTTTTAAGGGTGTTTTTACTAAAGAATTGTTCATGATATGATGGTCCCATCAGTGATATGCAAATTAGGGCTAAAAATGTGTCTTTTGGTCAAAAATCTAAAATTCCAAAACCACTGAGCAGACAGGGCTGGAATTTAATGGGAATGCATCTAGGGATGTATGGATGAAGAAATACTAAAGATACAATGATTCCATGAGAGATATGCAAATTAGGTGTAAAAATGGCCTTAGCAACCATGACCACACCCTTAGCAACAACCAAACTGCAGTATATTTTGGTCAAACAAGTCAGTAAACATTCAAAGATTGTATGCAAATATCCCTAGCAACCATGACCACACCTATAGCAACAGCCAAACGGTCGTGTATTTCACAAAGATAACAACAGGGATTAATAGACAAGTGAAAAAACTTCCATAAAATTTGTGTAAATTTATTTAGCAACAAGACCACGCCAAATGATCATGTCTATTGCAAAGATAACAACAGGAAGTAATAGACATGAATAAATATTTTTAAAAACAAGACCATGCCCATACCAACAGCCAAACGATCGCATATATTGCAAAGATAACAGCATGGTTGGATAGGCAACTGGATAATCATTCAGCAAATGACCACCTATATTTAGCATGGTTCAACATGTGGATAAACATTTTTTTTTAAAACTGTACAGTTGTGCTACAATGCCATTGGTTAAAATGTTTATGACAAGTTTAATACCGTTATGAAAGTAAATTTTGGCGTATCTGATTGTTGGTTGACTGCATGCGTGACCTCTGGGGGTGAGGAAGTCCTGGGGATCTACCCTAGCAGAACTAGAGTTTGTGTGTGTCTACTAAGGCAATTTGTAGATTAGTTGTAGCCTTGAAGGTAATATTTCTAAGTTTCGAAAAGCTAAAGTTTATGTAAGTTTTAAATGAGTTTCACATGCATAACACATACAAAACGGTCCATGTAGTGTCCATAACATTGGTATAGTGGCATTACCATTGTAGATATAGTAAAGTCACTGGTATGTTAGAGAACTTTAGGTGCTAATACCTACAATGTATAATACAAACTGAAGTCTGATGAGATGTGGTGATTTGTATTAGTGTCAATAACATGTACCGGGTAGTGTCCAAAACAGAAAATTTACAATGTGTATTAATCCCTTTATATTGAAGAGTAGAATGTGACATGGTCTGTAACTTGTGTGGTAGGTAATACATTATGTATATGTATAGTTATGTTATCACTCTTGATGAAATAATATTAAAGAATACAGATAAGAAACAGGGACACGAATATATACCATAATTCCAACAAGGTCATGCCATTGTAGAAATGACGCAAATTCTCTACTGCCAATTTCAAAAACAGGGAGAGACCGCTTCCAATCCTCCTCCCCGGACAAAGAAACTGTCCAGTCCCTTTATATGGTTTGCATTAATTATTCAGCCATACACGTATGTTATTTAAATTTGGACATTAATGGAAATTAAGGGAGTTTACGCAAAAGATCAGGTAGGAGTGGGGAACTTCCATGGAGGTGAATGAATGCAACAGAATTGATAAGTTCTCCACAGTTCTTAGTGTGTGCTTGGTTCGGATTTAAATGTGTGTGATGTCTACTTGCTAATTTCCAAGAGTCCAAGGGGATCTCATGTACAAGTGGAGATATGAGAGTGATTGTAGTATACTTACGTGAGCTGCCAGCTGTGTGCAAAGGTCAAAGGTAACAGTAGCAAAGGTAACTAAGGTAGGAGTGGGTACAGTGCCCAGGGTGAATGGTCAATTGAGCATAGAATGTGTGCTTTAGTATATATCTTTACATTCAAGATGAAATGTGCCCATCAACCTGTGTTTCATGTGTTTTCACAAGCATAATTATTCAAGACTTTTTCAACAGTAAACAAGTTTAAAATCCAATTACAATATTTCATGTACAAATCATTGAACAGTTAATTTTGCTTTAAATAGTAGTTATTAAATAATACTAGTAAACAGATGCCTGTCATTATGAAATATATTAGAAGTATAACCCATTGATTAGTTATTAAAGTAATAAAACAATCTTAAGTTATTTTGATGATAAAATATATTTACTGGATGACAATATCAGTTCATAAGTTTATGGACATAAACACATTAAATTCTAATGTTTGAAAGTAAATTTGGGAACAATGAATATATGCTGTCACTGCACATTTTCAGAGTCAGGGGTGTGGTTTTGTTGCTAATTATATTTGCATACATTTTGTGAATATTCATTCACTTGCCTGTATAATGATGCCGTTAACTTGAGGAGTTATACAGGCATTTGCTTTTAAATGTGTAGTGACTTGCCTACTCTTCACTGTTTTTATATATGCAATATCATTTGACTGTTGCTATGGATGTGGTCTTGTTGCTAGGCTTATTTGCAAGCATACTAAATAAGTCTATTTATTTCCCTACCTATTCCAATCTTTACTTTTTTGTAATAAACAACACTGTTTAGCTGTTGCTATGTTCATCGTCATGTTGCTAGGCATATTTGCACACTATTTTTTTATGTTTATTTGTCTATCCATCCCTGTTATATTTACAATATGCAACACCATTTGGCTGTTGCTATGGGCATGGTCTTGTGTTACTTGGCAGATGTATATATTTTATTTTGAAAAATATGCTAACATGAAACTGAAATGAATATCCTTACCAAATATCAAAATAATCTTTCAAGTGGTTTTTGACTTTAAGCCACACATAGATAGTAAGACAGAGTAATGGACAAGACACTTTATCAGGTCTATAGCTTGAATGAACTTACACGTTTCAATACAGAATACAGAATTAATACCGTTCATCTGTACTAATAACTCTGTTTTCAAGCAATCTCAAACAGATGTTAATCTTGGAGCAATTCAGAAGTGTGTGTGATGTACCATAGTTCAGTTCAGTTGGTACGTCCAGCCATTGTGGTTTGACTCAGGAAGTCCAATTACTGAAAGTTCAATTTAAAACAACAAAAGAACATAAAAATAAGACTGTACAGAGTACAAGACAGTAATCCACGAGATTACACACAATGACATAATGTTACATAAGTAACATTGGATATCAGCCTATTCCTGGTTATGTGCAGGTCAAAGCAATACTGTCTACAAACACGCTCCAGTTTTTAGCTCTGCTGTCAGCGAAAGATGAAAGCGTAGCTTTAGGTATAGTGGGTATAGAGGTATAGGTGAATCATAGGTGTCCGTCAACTTTTTATATTTTCATCATCTTCTCCGAAAGTAACAGCCAGAATACTTCGATATTTAGTGTGCATGTTTCCTAGGGGGAGGCTATTCAGATTTGTTCATGCCAAGTTGGTCTGTGCCATTTTCAATTTCTTATGATTTTTTTCCAAAAATTATATTTTCATCATCTCCTCCAATACTACTTGTCAGATTGCTTTGATATCTGGTGTGTTGATGCGCAGGCGGTAGCTTACTCAGATTTGTTAATTTCAAGTCAGCACATCTTCTTTTCTATTTTTTTTTTTTAATTTTTTGTAATTTGAAAAAAAAATGAATATATTAATGAGTATTATGACCGACGCCATATTGGAAATCAGACCATGAGACTTTAAGTAAACTGCCACTTTTCAAAAGACACTATTGACGTCACACAAGCAATGTAATATGAGCTATAGTCACAATTCTACGCATTGTGCGCCCAAATGACAAGCGTTCAAATCCAAATTCTGCACCCCTTCTACATAATCAGCCAGTCCACAACATCCTCATTTGCATACATCTATCCTTCAGTTTGCAACCATTACACTTTGAATGGCTGCTCACAGGCCTTATTTTTGGGTATTTTCAACTCGCCGTAACTTTCAATAGAGTCCACCATTTTAGATACTGTAAATGCCTAAACCTCAACTGACATCTCTTCTTTCCTACCAGCAAAACAAATTTTGGAATCACATTTAGGAATACCGATTTTCCGATGAATTTGAGACGCATACTTGAGGCCTTGAAACTTCGACCCGGTTTTTCGCTCATATAGTTTCCTTAATACGGACCGGAAAGTTTCACAAATGTCGCAAAAAGGTGTATTTTTATGTGTTTTAAATAACTATGGCAAGTAACCACGACTGATTTGACCAGAAGCTGAAGCTGACCTCGTTTGACCGGGCGATTTTCCACAGCAAGTAGCACCACAGGACGTTCTTGGTTCTCAGTAAAATCACACTTCAGACCCACTATAAAAGTTTGATGTTTTCAGATAACATGTAACTTGTGATTAATTCTATATTGTCGTGCAATTTGGAGTGACAGTGAACCAGAATAAAGACAACTCGGCTAAGGAAGGCATGCGATTGCAGTTATGCAAGAGCAGTCTCACTGCCGACTGTGAATCGACCAAACTTTGTTTATTGGCCGACAGTTTACATGTAAAGTTATACGACATGAACGTGTCTTGCCATTTCCAAAATGCAAAATATTTGGCAAGTAAAAATAATTAAAATAATTACAACTTTAATTTGGCTTCAGACTTTGCATTATATTTTTCGTATCTTTCCCCGTTTTACATGTAAATCCGAAAAGGTTCTCTCTGGTCATGTCAGTGGTTAGCCCTGCTTACATACGACAGGTGGTGCACGAGTCTATATTGCTGACTTGACTCTAAACAAATAGTAGGGACAATTGTCAGAATCGAGTCCCGGATTACTCCGTATGCAAGCACGACTAGTCAGTGATCATACCGGGACTGCTTTGAGTACAAGCGAGGTGAGGCATGTTGAGGTATTTTGTTGAGAATTATAATTATTGCGAAATATCAAGTATAAGGTTTAAGTACAATGGAATGATGAACAAAACTTGGCCAAGTCTGCTGACAGGCGCCGGTCACAAGAAACTCTGTAAATTAAAATATCAGACGATGTTATGTCTACTACAACTAGTACAAGTTTAGTGTTGTTGACTTGGTAAATTTGTTAGAAAATTGAAATTAGAATTGCCTCAATGTTATTTTAGATCCCTAGTTTATTTCATTCATCATTAAAATTTTCCAGGGTTAAAACTGTAAGACACTGGAATTATTTATAGCCAACCTCAAAATCATCTTTTTTTCTTTTTCTTGTGTGCATTTCCCAGTCATTTTTTTCTGAGATTTTGTGCAGTTTTTCATAACAGTAGATTTTCGTTACAAAATGGGCAGGTGACGCTGGTATAAAAGTACAATACATTACCAACTGTCTGTGTAAAATGTGTTTTATAGTGAGACATCATATGAAACCACTAACCACTTTATTACATCGTTAAAACAAAACTGCAAAGTGAAGAGCTGAACAACTGAACAACTTCTACATGTTACAAAAAAAAAAAAAAAAAAAAAAAAACAGCTGAGCTATTCTGACCGATAGGTAGCTTGTTAAAGATCTGTTTCAGGTAGTTATTTATTTATTTCCTCTAGTTTAGTAAAGTCTAGAACAAGTTATGTCATATTTGTTGTTGATGTTCCTTTGTGGATGTGGATTGGTAAATGTTTATGTAGTATTTTCAGCTTTGGATAGAAAGTTAACACTTGTAGTATGGAAATATTCACATTTGCCTATGAAGTGATCACGTAGTGTTCATGTTTATTTCAGCAAACGTTTACACGTTCTCTGTAGTACTCTTCTTCTTGAACGTAGTCATGAAGTATTGTTCGATTCATAGAAATATTTGCCACAGTTGTGTTATATGAACTCAGAAAAGGGCATTGTCCTTATCATGAAAATTTTGGTTGCTTTGCATTGCGTTGCGTTCCGTACACTATAAACTGTCTGTGTATCCCCTAGATGTTCTGTTTCATGAGCATCTATAACACATGTATTACAGTGTTCGCATTCATCCTTATAACATGTACGTACACGTCTACATGATAACGTTATGTTCGAATGTATTCAGACGAAATGTATAGAGGTAGCATCAAATTACCTTTAAATATACTAATACAGTCACTGAATTTTTGTACAGTTGAAACATTTAGAACGTTGTCAGCTGCCTGTCTGTGAATGATTGCAGTTTCATTCGATGCTAATGTAAGGTCGCTTTTGTTTGGCTGTGTAACTCACTTAGTGAAACGGTGTGGGCATGGACGCCAGTTCAGATATAGCCCATGCCCACGCCTTTCAATCAGGATAAAAATGATGGAGATCATTAACTAGGAACTTGTCTATTTGCTTCCGTTTATCATAATGATGTTGATGTTGTGTTATATATGTTGATTCTGAAGAGTGGACATGCTTTAATTGACAGAGGACGTTCACTTTCAAGACCATTACTGTATATCTTTGAATGCATTGTAGTATGTTTATCTTTATAGTAGTCAACACAACAGTTCTTTATGAGCTCACATGCAGCAGCTGATAAAGTTAGTACAACACCACCACCACAATGTAATACTCTTGAAGCTGCTTCATTTTTCTTGGTAATGGTTTTTCTGGTATTCAGTGAATAGTTGGTGTTAGTTCTGTTACCGGCAAGATATTTTGATTTTGAAGGAGTGTAAATTTGTGGAGATTTCTTTGTTCTCATTGGTCGGGACATTGCAAGAGACATGGTTGGACTGGTATAAGTAATAGTTCAGGGTTAGTGCAGATACTCGTGGAATTGTAGTGGTATAGTACCCTGTACATTGAAAATGATAGGAACTTATTTACTGGATCAATTGCACATTTGAATAACATAGGAAACATCAAAGTTAAAAATAGGACAGGTTGAGTGAAAACATCGGTAGTGAAGTAAACAGCTTAAAACAGGAAAAACAATAGCAAGAAGCTTCCAACTTAGGACTGTTACATCACTCACATGACACGACACATTGAAAACTCTATCATATTAACAACAGCAAGCAGCTTTTCTGGTTACTGGAATGCAACTTGACAAAATGGTGGTGTCTACGCACATGGGGCTACTACTGAATAACTTATCACCATACTCACTGTCATATGTTAATTTACGGCACTTGACAGGTTTAATTTAGGTTCCTTCGGTAGACTTCAACTGCCGTGTCGACAGGTATTCTAATCAGGAAGTTAGAATACCATTTTAATTGGCAGGAGTTGCTTCAAAGATGTACTGGGTAGCTTTATTTTTCAGGAGCCCTGAGAAAACACGTCTGTCTGCTGTTACATCAGGTGCACGCCCAATGATGGAAATAATCCACAGTTACAAAGCATAGAATATACCCATCATCTGACCTGATTCTTTTGCACCAACCTTTGATGCAACATTTATGTTAATCTTGATTACCCAGACTCTTGCCATTGAGGGATCCACCACTGCTTGGGATGGAGCCCTCTGTGGCAAGAGTCTGGGTAACAGAGACTATTATCTGCTTTCTATAATTTTATCTATATTTAGACGTTCGGGTTTCTGTCGTTAGTTTGTCTGTATGTGCTGATAGTTCCAGGGGGGCCTAGAGGGCCCACTTGGAACTGTTGATTTACCTGGGGCACAGTAGGTTTCTTTCTTCATTGATTTATCACGGGTTTCCCCTACCAAGTCCTACGCAGTATAAGACATTACCCACAATACATTGTTGGCTCGGCTTACGAAATCCTGTTTACCTAGAGCACAGAGAAATACACATGTTGAACTTATGATTTATGTGTATTTTATGCATATTTCATTTGGGTACAGCTTGTTTTGAGGTAATGAAAGTCAATAGACAATTGGAAAGATCCTATTTCATTGATTGAATTTTTTCATTCTACCATATTCAATGCAAGCACTGAGTACTTCCAGAAAACATTGCACTTAGTTTTAGCCATGTGGCCTTGTTTTGAAGTTGTCAAGTTCACAATCAGAAATATGAAGTCAGAACTGATTATAGCAGTCTAGGCATATCATCAACATTCACATAGTCAGAGATCCCTGCAAACCAAGTATTTGTATTAGTATTTGTTGTGTTCTCTTTGTGTTTTTTTTTAAATGCTACCCATGCCAAATGAATTTCTAGAGGGTAAAGGTGATTTTTGTATAATCTTATCTAGTGAGAACTAAGATGTTGAGTCAGCAAATGTCAACAAACAAGTGGTTGCGTGTGTGCATTCTTTATTTTGTCAACAGCAGGATCCAGCTCACGGTGGTCGGCGGCTGTGGGACCCGACAGTCACTCAAAATTACTGACCCTACTCATTAATCAATCTATATAATAATAATAATAATAATAATAATAATAATAATAATAATAATAATAATAATAATAATGAGACTTAGGAAACATTTCAAGAAAATATTTGTATATTTACACAAAGAGATTACAATCATAATTATTGATATAATACATTGCAATATTATAACAAGATGATTAGTAAATTGTATCCTTTAATTATAGAGAGAATGGACAAGTCTACATTGGGCTGCTCGTTATGGGCATTTGGATATCTGTAAATTGTTGCTGGAAGCTGGGGCCCAAGTAAATGAAGTTGATTACGTAAGTTGATTTCAGATGAACTAATATGTTATTTATCTACTCTGTGACATGTACACCAATCCCAATGTGACATCAGAGAATATTTGACTGTAATTTGTCAAGTTGATAAGGTAAGTACTTGCATATTTTCATAAAAAAACAGCTACCCTTACAAAAAGGTTTTATAGTGCTTTTGTAGACTATTATAGAAATTCTAAAATATTTTTAATTAGTTTGATTTTTACATGTTTTACACAAATTCGTCGATAGAAGTTTTATAGACATTTGCATACAATTCTCTAAAAAGTTAATCATCTGCCATAGTGCTAAATCTGATAGATATATTGTTAAAGTAGTTTTAATCTTGACAGTCTTACAACTATTTTGTCGCAATTTCAAGCATATATCATAACATCTTCTGCCTTTACAATAAAAATGCTATAAACATGAAATGAATATTAAATATAATTATTTAATTGTGTTTGGCTAAATAACCTACAAGCCTGCCAGGATTCGATACTCAATTGTTCATCACTGAATTAGTCAATATGGAGTAAATCTGTGAGGTACCATGTGAATTGGAAAATGTGAGCGTGTTTCTTGACAAAACTTCGTCAAAAGCTCTCTAAATCAGGCACGCTATTTTATTTTCAATATGATCATCAAGTTACTATGACATCCATGTTTCATCCTGGGTGTTATCATAGACCCTATAGCATGGCTTTGGGGTCAAGTGCTACTCAGTCAGAATCAATTTCCCTCGGCTATTAAAAATGTATTTGCTCTCGCATGCACAATAAAGTTTTATGTTTGGCACCACTGTATATTGAAACATGGATTGAAAAAAGACTACGTAGGGAAAATACAACAAATCGAGATTAGCGGACCTGGGGGAAGAGGACTGTGTATAAAATGGTACTTCTCTGAGACCTCCAAACCCAAACTTATACTGTTACCTGTATCTCATATTTCATACCAACTGTATCGCACAAAATAGATGCTATGGATTACTATTGTCCCTGCTCTTCTGAGGAACCACTGTTAATCCCTACAAAGTCACTTGAAAACACATTATTTTTGCACAACTAAACAATAAGATGTTACCAAGCTTTAGACATGGTAACATATCCATATTTCTGTCTTTATGTCTGTGCATAAATTTAAATATCTGAAACTAGTGGGACTAATTTGATGCTTGGTGGGGATGTAGTCTGTAAAAATTGGACGTGAATTGATAAAATTTATTTTAAAAAATGGATGTGAATTGATAAAATTTATAAAGATATATAATAATAACAATTTAAATAAATAAAAAATGAAACAAAATTTTCCAACAATAACAAGTAATATGTTATTTGACATGCTAACAAATACACACATATCGAATTTGGTAAAAAAAATCCCCAAAAGTAACAAAACAGGAATAATTTTTCTAAAATGGATAAATTTCGACCTCAAAAAAAAACAGGACTGTAAATCTTGCCACTGGGGGCGCAATGTTTGTCAATAAAACAGGCTGTACTTGCAAATGTAATTTGTGTCTGAACTTTCAGGATAGATTTATGATATAGGGTAGTTGCATTGGTCAGTACAAAATGCAAGGTCAGTGGTCACTATATAAAGGTATTATAGGACAGTTTCAGGTATATTATGTAAATATATTTATTAATATTAATACATACAAACTTTAAGGAAAGGAAATAGCATCATTACACCTTGGAACCTTGTACATCCTAGCAGGATGTGTACATCATATTGCTAGGATGTGACCACATCCTAGTGCTAGGAAGAAGAGCACAGCTATGTACCACCTATGTGCCTCACAATCCCTTGAAAGGGTAAATGTTTCCACAGCCCTGGTACATGGTTGTGAAAAATATGCTTGTTGGATGTATGTGGAATACCTTCCCTGTGCCAAGACTGTTTTGCACATCCGAGTACCATATCTGTGTATACTGCATACCTAGCACACAGTTGTGCACATACATGTAACAGCTATGGTGGAATAATACCCTGTAGCAACCGTTTTGTTCATATCTGACTAGCATTGCTTACATAGCTGGTACATGGCTGTGGGAAATACCTATGTTACAGCTATGCTAACATAGCTGGTGCATGGCTGTGGGAAAAAGCTCTTGTACATGGAAGTTGTAAAAACATAAATTAATTATACTGCATTGCTATTTTTCACATCCATGTTACATTAATGTTGCCATACCAGTGTCATACATCTGTCAAATCTAGGTAGAGTATTTTACACCTAGTGTGTTGGCCAGAGCTGTTACAGGGATATTGTACACATAGCTGGTACAGCGCCCGTGGCTCCACTGAGATGGTACAGCTATTTGCACAATGCTGTCCCTAGGTATATGAATGTTACAGGGGTGTGCAAGGTTCCCTGTGTATGCTGTTAGGTAAATTAAACTATAGCTGCACAGTAAATTTGGTTTAAAAAATCACACAAATAACAAAATGGCATGAGACCAAATCATTTTGGCTTGGCCTCTCTGACTTTGCCTGTTCTAAAAAATGGGCTTTGTTAAGATAATATGAGATACATGTTGTGTTTTATGTCTTTGCTATTATTTGTTGTTGTTATGGTTTCATTAATGATATACACAAGGTGTTAAAATGACCTATGTATTACCAAATATACACCAATACATATATCTATGGCCTGAATATATATATACACACCTGTTTTGACCCTTCCCAAATTGTTATAACTTGTCTTTTTAGCTCCACTGTCAGTGAAAGCTGAAAGCATAGCTTTAGGTATAGGTGTGTATTAAGGAATAGAGTATAGGTGGAATCATTGGTGTCCGTCAAATATTTATATTTTCATCATCTTCTCCGAAAGTGACAGTCAGAATTCTTCGATATTTGGTGTGCATGTTCCCTTGGGGGAGGCTATTCAGATTTGTTCATGCCAAGTTGATCTGTGCTATTTTCAATTTTTATGATTTTTTTTTCAAAAAATGACATTTTCATCATCTCCTAAAATACTACCTGTCAGATTGCTTTGATATCTGGTGTGTTGATGCGCAGGGGGTAGCTTACTCAGATTTGTTAATTTCAAGTCAGCACATCTTCATTTTTATTTTTTATGATTTTTTTCTTGTAATTTAACAAAAAAATTAGTATGTTAATGAGCATTGTGACTGACGCCATATTGGAAATCAGTCGACGACACTTTAAGTAAACTGCCACTTTTCAAAAGACACTATTGGCGTTAAACAAGCAATGTAATATGTGCTATACTCATAATTCTACGCATTGGGCGCCCAAATGACAAGTGTTTGTTCGAAACAGTGTTGCAAATCCAAATTCGGCACCCCTTCTACATAATCAGCCAGTCCGCAACATCCGGTCTCTTTTGCATACAATCTATCCTCCATATAGCGACTGTTACAGTTTGAATGGCTGCTCACAGGCCTTATTTTTTGGTATTTTCAACTCGCCGTAACTTTCACTAGAGTCCCCCATTTTAGATACTAAAACGCCTAAACATCAACTGACATCTCTTCTTTCGTGCCAACAAAATAAATTTTGGCATTACATTTAGGAATACCGATTTTCCGACAAATCGGGACGTATACTTGAGGCCTTGAAATTTTGACCCGGTTTTCGCTCGAGTCATAGTTTCCTCAATACGGACCGGAAAGTTTACAAATTTCACAAAAAGGTGGATTTTTATGTGTTTTAAATAACCATGGCAAGTAAATTTAGTAGGATCGTTGTGTAACGGTCAAGAATTTTCGGTAGAAAACGACTGATTTGACCCGGAAGTTGAAGCTTGCTTCATCTGACCGGGCAATTTTCCACAACCAGCAGCAAGCAACGTGGAGTTCTTGGTACTCACTAAAATCACACTTCAGACCCACTATAAAAGTTTGATGTTTTCAGATAATATGCAGGGATCTGCCGACACCGGTCGGCACCGGTCGCTAGCGTCCGGGACTCAGTCTTGGCGGCCACCACTCAAAGGTTGCCGACCACCACCTTCAAGTGTCACAATTTGGTTACCATCGACCCCCCACACTCACTTTAATAATTGTACTTTCATTTTCTGCCCACATGGTCGCATTGATTTAATAGATAATGAAGTATTAAAAAGTGTCTTTGGAAAAGAACAATGTAGACGACCATTAATTACAATAATGACAAATACTCAACTATTTCTAAAGACGAAGTGTGAACTGACAACAGCTGACGCTATACATTGATATCCACATGTACAGTGAGTATGTGTGAATTACAGGGTAAACACGATGCTGCAAAGTTTCGACTAGCATTCTTCAGCGTCGTCAAAAAAGTAAAACAGCTGCATATACCTTTTTATAAAGTGTTGACGTTGTGTCCGATCATTAGTTTTCTGTTCAATTTTACTCTGAAAACACTTTTAGTTAGTAGTTTGACATCGTACATAGCACAACGCTGAAAACACGTAATTTCAAAAATGGTGGGTGGTGACGTCACAAACTCTTGCGATGGTCCCACGTATCCCGAGATTTCGTCTAAACGTGATGCGTATGTGTGGATATACGCAACATTTTAGAGTTTTGAAACTGCAGTCATATTTAGTTTGATTGAAACAACTTTAGATTTTTTGAGAAAACTAATCAAAAACTGTGATTGAAAAAAATCGATGTGCAAAGATTGAGATTAGAGTTATAAATCTTTAGAGAAAGAAAAGTTGGTTAATAATACAATGGAATGATGAAAAAAAAATGGCCGAGTCTGCTGACAGGCGCAGGTCACAAGACACTCCGTAAATTTAAATATTAGACGATGTTATGTCTACTACAAGTTGAATGTTGTTGACAAATAAGCTTATGGACAGTGTTTTTGGTAAATTTGTTAGAAAATTGAAATTCAAATTGCCTCAAAATTATTTTAGATCCCTATATTCATTCATTATTAAAATTTTCCAGGGTTAAAGCTGTAAGACACTGGAATTATTTATAGCCAACCTCAAAATTTCTGTGTGTGTGTATTTGTGTGTGTGTGTGTGTGTGTGCACATTTCCCAGTCATTATTTTTCTGAGATTTTGTGTAATTTTCATAACAGTACATTTTTTTTTATAACATGGTGACTATGGTATAAAAGTACAATACATTACCAACTTTCTGTGTAAAATGTGTTTTATAGTGAGACATCATAT
The DNA here is from genome assembly GCF_964340395.1 of Glandiceps talaboti. NCBI lineage: Eukaryota > Metazoa > Hemichordata > Enteropneusta > Spengelidae > Glandiceps > Glandiceps talaboti. Next base: position 5,165,734 of record NC_135567.1, on the reverse strand, counting down.
GAAACCACTAACCACTTTATTACATCGCTACCAGAATAAAAACTAAAAAGAACAGCGGAGCTATTCTGACCCATAGGTCACTTGTTAGCTACATAGGCATGGCATAGTGTCTGAAACCTAAACTCCAAAACTACTGGGCAGATTAGCATGAAATTTGATGGGAACATTCTTAGGGATGAGTAAATTAAGATTTGTTTATGACATGATGATTCCTCAGAAATATTCAAATTAGGGCTAAAAATGTGTCTTTTTGGTCAAAAACCTATAATTCCAATTTAATTTAACAAGGATGCATCTGTTGGTGTATAGATGAAGAAATATTAACCATGTAATGATCTCATTAGCAATATGCAAATTAGGTGTAAAAATGTGAATTTTGGTCAAAAATTTATATCTCAAAAAGTACTTGGTCAATGAGACTGAAACTTGGTGAGATTTTTCTAGAAGTGTTATTCTGCAGGTTTTCCTCAAAATATTTTGACACAATTGGCACTAGCAACCATGACCACGCCCTTAACAACAACCAAATGGCACTATATTTTGATCAAATAACAACACCATCTGGTAGGTACGTGAGTAAACATTCGAAAAATTATGCAAATATCCGTAGCAACCATGACCACGCCCATAACAACAGCCAAACAGTAGTGTATTTCACAAAGATATCAACAGGGATTAATAGACAATTGAATAAACAGTCAGCAAATGTATGTAAAGTTGCCTAGCAACAAGACACGCCCATAGCAACAGGAAAATAATCATGTATATTGCAAAGATAACTGGAATTGAAAGACAAATGAATAAACATTAAAAAATATACACAAATGTTCTTAGCAACAAGACCACGCCCATAGCAACAGGAAAATAATCATGTATATTGCAAAGATAACTGGAATTGAAAGACAAATGAATAAACATTCAAAAATATACACAAATGTTCCTAGCAACAAGACCACGCCCATAGCAACAGCCAAATGATCATGTATATCACAAAGATAGCAACATAGTTGGTTAGGCAACTGGATAGCCATTTAAGAAATGAAGACCTATTGTTAGCATGGACTAGCATATGGATAAACATTTTTACAAACTGTTGTACAGTTGTGCTACAATGCCATTACTGGTATTTGTACTTTAATTTATTTACACACACACACACACACACACATCCACACACACAGATAGACAGAAAGACAGATGCTGGGCGTTCATCGGATAAATGCCTTCTGCATACAACCAAATGGAATCTGGTTTCCTATGGTCGCCGTTCCTTCTCTTCAGCAGCTCCTGAACTTTGGAACTCTCTACCCCTGGACATTAAAACCTCTCCCAATGTTAACATTTTCAAAAGACGCTTGAAAACCCACATATTTCAGAGAGCTTTTTCATCTCCTTTCTAACTCTAAGCGCCACTGAACATTGTTTTCTTTGGATATTTATTAGATTGATAGATAGATAGATCCCTATAGCACTACTGAGCCTCAGTTGAGTTGTGCTAAAAATGTCCTTAGCAACCATGACCACAACTATAGCATCAGCCAAACGGTGATGTATTTCACCAAGATATACTCTGGGATTAATAGACAATTGAATAAACATTCAGAAATGTATGCAAATGTGCCTAGCAACAAGACCACATCCATAGCAACAGCAAATTGATAACATTATGCAAAGATAACAATAGGGATTAATAGACAATTGAATAATCATTCAAAAATGTATATAGATTTGCCTACAAACAAGACCATGCCCATAGCAACAGTCAAATAATCACGTATATTGTAAAGATAACAAGAATTATAGACAAATGAATAAGCATTCTAAAATATATGCAAATGTGCCTAGCAACGAGACCATACATAGCAACAGCCAAATGATCACATATATTGTAAAGATAACAACAGGGATTAATAGACAACAAATAACCACCTATACCTCGAATGGCTCACCGTGTATGACACATTTTTAAAACTGTATGGTACAGTTGGGCTACAACACCATTGATAGATTTGATAGATTTAATAGTATACTAGAAAGCTAAGAACTTTCAAAACGGTCATATGAATGTGTTTTGTTGTAGTTAAAAAAGAAAAGAAGAGGAAACTATGTCAGTGTCTGTTACTCAATAAATAGTAGAGAACTAAAACACTAAATATAATGTGATCTGATCATCAACATCTGTTACACAGTATGTACAGGAAATGATTTTAAAAACTAGTAATCAATGGCAAGGGTTTCAATCCCCAGGTCATACATCAGTGTTTATCTTATCAGTTGAATCAGGAGGATTACAAAGGATTATTCTTTGGTTCTAGGCCAGACAACTGGTATTTAATAACACCTAACTTGTAATCCTAGGTCAATGTGGGGTGAATTGTAACAATATATGAAGTTTCAAATTGTGACTTGGATTTAGTCACTTGTAACTTGTATTCATTCTCTTTGCTTACAAATAATTTCCTGTACATGCAATAACAAACAACTGTCAAATGAATTGTAAAAACAATGTTGAATAGTGTCAGTAATTTATTTCATATTTTACCTCACATTACATTACAAATAACAAATATATACTGGTATTACTGTTATAGCTTTAATATACTATTGAAATTAATTGTACAGAACTGATATTGAACAATTGTTATGTCCTAATGAAAATTTACAACAAAGGGGAGATATCTAATCAAATGTACTAATTAATTTTAAACTGAAAATATTAAAAAAAAACTATTCTTTGTAGTACTTGTTTTTCCATTTCTTCTTTACATTATTGTCCAGTGCAAGTACACACTACTGTTGTTCAGTGAGGCAAGTTCAAATTTTGACAACATGGATTTCAAATATACAAAGAGGTTACCTGTCTGGCCTCCTGTAATTTCAAATTATGTGCAAATCAGTCATCGGCATCATGGAACAATAAAGCTATGATTATGGATATTTATAATCGAATAACAATATGGGATACAAATTGTGTAATGTACAATGATGTATCATTAGTATATTACGTACGCATAAGCAATGTATGTGCATGAAAGGTGAGCGAACGATCGTGACTGTATAGTTTAGCAATAAAGCTTACTGGTGATGTGTATTTTCAGTGTTCACCGCCTCCCTTTGATGTAATAATCTTCAGATTCAACGAAAGTATCAATACAAACACTTGAAACTCCTGAAAACCTAGTCTTTCTCACTGTGGAACAACATTGGGTCGTGTGCCGAACCGTAGCTTCCTGCTTTACCTTACATCGATGTTGGTGGCGCAATTTCAAAACAAATCGCGAGCACGAGTAGACGACCGATTGATATTCGTTGCTAGCTCGGAAGGACGCGGAAGCACTCACTCATATTCAATATGTTCCCTCTCCTGAGAACGCCATGGAGGGCTCTCTACTGTCGCCGCCAACACCTCTCTCTAAATCCATTTCGACGAGCGAATCAGGTTGCGAGATTGGTGTTCGAAATAGAGGAAGCAAGCTGATTCGGTGAGAGTCAGAGGTCCTAAGGGGTCAACCATTAATTGATTTCAAGGGGGGGGGGGGGTTCAGTAAAAAAGTTGTCAGCAAGTTGAGGAAAACAAATTGATCCCATAATAGCTTGAGAAAAAAAAATGTTCAAACAGTCAGAAAGTAAAAAAAAATATTGTTGTGATGTGCTGAAATCAGCTAAATTTGGGCGGTAAGTGTGACGTTATTGACATTGACCTCCCTATCTTATTAATAGTTTATTCCATTCCTGCGCATGTTGTTGTACTTTCTAGTTTACCTGGGTACACATAAAGTTATTGTTGTTCAGTTCAAACTTGCTTATTTAATGAGTGGTATGTGAGTTTCCCCAGTTAATAGCCCTCCTGGATGCATGACTTTACAGTAAGAGAGGGAAGGGGACTCCGAACACCATCAATATTAAATAAGTTTATGACATTGCGTTTACCATATAATCACAGGATTGATAATTCAAGTTTGTTAATAAGTGGAAGCATTTTCTAAAGTTGATTATTTTGTTAAATTGGTATGATAAATTGGTTTAAAGTTCAGTTAGCCAAGTGACCGGTTTGTCAAGGTTATTGACCCTGGTATAAGTGTAGGTTAGCAGGGAAGACATTGGCGATAAGTCCCCTGGTCGATACCTAGTTTACCGTTATTTTAAGACGTTTGGGCTGTTGGGGTCCTTCATCAGTCGCAGTTATGTCCAACAAGACAGCATTCTCGCATTTGTTTGGCTAAAAATTTAATATTGTTCCTCAAGCAGAGATGCTAGTATTTCAATCACATTATGATCAGCAAGGCTATTTTCAGCCTTGCTTTTAGAGGCAGAGGACTTCAGTTTAGTTGTGAGAAGTATGTCTTTAAGATTTTTGTTTTGTTCTATTCTGTGCTATGATTGGTTTGGTCAGGTAGAGTTGGTTCAAGGTTACATTATTTTCTAGCAGTTCCCAATGTTTTGTTAATGCGCCTTTTAGTTTAGACGCTTTGATGTTGGGACTATATATGTTGTTTTGAAGACCAGAGGAATCTTTTGAGTTGGTGTCTGATTTTAGAAATGTCTCCCTATTCTCATAATGGACCCAACGAGCAAATCACTTCTGATTTATTGTATCCTCTTGTGTCAATTTGTTTATGAAGAATTTCAATTTGTTTTGGAAATCTTCTTCGTTACTGCACGTTCATACCTCATTGTTTCAATTTAATAACAACCATTAAAGACTGAATATGGGTGACGTGTGTGGGTGTCTGTGGAGGTACTGAAAAGTGTCAGTCGGTTTGGTGTAGTCTGGATGACCAGAATGAACCAGTGACATGTAGGTATATACAGGGAACATCCTAGGACATCCTAGTGCTAGGAAGAAGAGCACAGCTATGTACCAGCTGTGTGCGTCACAGCCCTGTTACATGGTATATTTTTCCACAGACCTGGTACATGGTTGTGAAAAATAAACCTGTTGAATGGATGTGGAATACCGCCTCTGTGCCATGACTGTTTTGCACATCCCAGTACTGCATATCTAGCACACAGTTGTGCACATGCAATGTACATGTAACAGCTATGGCGGAATAATACCCTGTTACAGTAGCAACCCGTTTGTTCATATCTGACTAACATTGCTCACATAGATGGTACATGACTGTGGGAAATACCTATATTACAGCTATGCTAAAATAGCTGGTACATGGCTGTGGGAAAAAGCTCTTGTACATGGATGTTGTAAAAGCCTATGATGCATTGCTATTTTTCACATCCATGTTACATTGATGTTGGCGTACCGATTACAAATCTAGGTATGTTTACACCTACATGTAGTGTGTTGGCCAGAGTTGTTACATGGATATTGTACACATAGCTGATACAGTCCCTGTGGCTCAACTGAGCTGGTACAGCTATGTGCACACCCCTGTCCTAGGCATGTGAATGTCACAGGGTGTGCAAGGTTCCCTGTGTAGTTATGAACCACACATTACAAAATTGGTAACCGAGAAAAAAAATTGCATTGCTTCTGCATCTGAAAAAATAATTTAATGCAGGATTGACAATAGAAAAAAATTGCTGTCACAGTGATGGGGACAAAAATTGCTGCCATACCTATTTCCTATGCCCCCTCCCCCACCCATATCAAATGGTTCTCCCCTAAAAGCAAGATGGCAGCCGCCATCCATGGAGTTGTCAGATATGCCTAGCATTCACCTTTCAACAACTGGTAATGCTGACATACAACTTCACAGCCTTTATTTTGAGTTGAAGCAATCAACAATGGATGACGAGAATACAATGTGGAGAAAATAAATCTGTAGCGGTAAGTTTCTTTTCGTGTGTATTACATGTAACTCAAATTTCCTATATAGGTACTACATATAGTTTCATCATCAATCTACATTGTCATTTTAGAACCAAATATGACAGCAGACCATAGATTGACCAATCAAATGTTTCGTCAGTTTTGATATGGTGTGATTGATACTTGCGTGTCACCTAGAAATTCGCTTATTTTGATTTTGATAATGAAACCAAGCTGGTCACTCTGGCTTTATATGTGATGTCTTGTTTATGTTTGTAATGTAACAAAGTTAGAAATTTGGCAGTAGATTTATCAATGTTGAACACTGAATGAGATAACTATCTAAATCAGAAATAAGGTTATAAAATAACTTTTATTCATGCAACTAACGTTATATCACTCTAGTAATGTATTGGTTGAGTTGTTACAATGTAGAGATCAGCCAGTGATAGATAAATTCATCATCATCATCATCACCACCACCACCACCACCACCACCACCATCATCATCATCATCATCATCATCATCATCATCATCATCATCATTTGGTACTGTTGATATAGGCCAGTGAACTTTTTCATTTGGTGAGATGTAAGTGTCAGTCAAGTGTGAAGTCTCCACGGCTGTAGTTTCTGAAATATTGGTCAATGGTATAGTTATACTGAAATGGTGCTGATTTCCTTATTTATCAAGTCTTGATTTGAAACAAACAATGGTCGGTGCATTCACAACATCTTCAGACAAATTATTCCAAGGTCGGAAGACTCTATAAGTGAAAAATTACCGGCGGATATACAGTGATGGTGTTTTTGGTTTCGTCAACTTGAAAGAGTGACCACGAGTTAAAGGGTTCACTACAATAGTGAGGGAGATTGAGTTTTGTAGAAACCATGTGTTTATTTATAAACTTCAATTAGGTCGCCGCGAACACATCTGTAAGTTAAACTTGGTAACTTCGAGGCTTTTAGTCTGTCAAGGTATGATAAATCTTTCATTCCTGGGATCAATTCTGTAGCTCTTCTTTGTACTGATTCGATGGTGTTGATTTGACCAAAGACAAGTAAGAAGACTTTTTGTCTGTGATTTGATTTGATTTATATGGTGTCCAGACTGAATAGGCATATTCAAGGTGACGTCCAATTAGTCTAGGATACAGAAATATAAAAGTATCCTGGTCGAGAAACTAAAAAATCCTTCATACTATTCCCACTAGGCGGTTTTCTGTTTGTACAATCTCGTTTATGTGTTGGTCAAAGATTAGTTTAGATTTCAACTCGACCCAGTTTCAACTCACTCCAATTTCAGTGCATCAGATTTGTGGGCCGATTGCTTGTTTTTTTTTCATTATGTGTTTCACATAAAAATTCTGGTTTTCTTACAAAAACGATGGATGGATAAACCAAGTACAAAGTCAAGACATAGTGGATGCATGCCGTAACGTCTTTTACATGTATAACTAATGATAATAACCGTATGTGACTTTTACTGTTGTGCTGTTAATTTTTTCACATTCACCATAAACGGTTATGTTTTGGGTGTGAACTATAAAAAATCCTATGAGAAAATGTGATTTGACATCAGAATGTGGAGTCATAATGTGAAAGTTCCATGTTCCTATCACCTCCTGTCTTTTACAATATTATGAAGTGAAAGTGAAGTACTGTGATTTAAGAGTTTAGATTTATAATACCTCTCTTTCACTGTCTTGTTTCCAAAGGAACATAACATGTAAGAAGCATAGAATTTTGTTGAATTTATGTTTTACATCTGAAGAATCTAAAACACTCAGAAACGTCGTGTCTCTGTAGTTTATTGTCAAGTTACACTTTTTCATTGACTAATTAATAGAATTAATGAAATTGTGTTGTCACCCCCAAAACACTCACTTTGGATCAGTATGAAAAAAACACACACCATGAACAAATGTATACATAATCACATTTCTGAAAATGTATAGTTTCAGATAGTTACCATCGTTATTTACTGAGCATCTTTCATTTTAATGTAGGTAATCATTGTGACTAGAAACACAGTATGCATGGTCTTGGTTGATACTACTCAAATGAATCTCGGTAGAGCCATTACCAGTAGTCACTCTTTCTGTTGTTGTGTCAGGTATTATGAAGTCATCAATACATTTATCAATTACTATTTTTATGTACTCTTTCATGTTCAAGTCATTTGATTTTCATGTTCAAGTCATTCAGCATTAGGATGGTCACCACAATGAATGTACTTGCTGTTCTGTGCTCTTGTGGTCAATTCAGCACCACCAAAGTGTATCTCACCACATTGTTGATCAGCCTCATTGGAGACAGTGGCCACAAATTCTTTACTAATTGGGATAAATCACATTGACTTAAAGCAATTGATGGGGAGAATGGGCGCCATCTGTTCATCCATCTGTTTGCCTGTCCATCCGTAATATGTCATTTCTCAGACATGCAATATGCTGCTTCATTCATATAGGTGACCACATATCATGTGGTACATATGCAACTCACTTTGTTTTGCGATATATGCAAATTTGACCAAATGACGGCCATATTTGTAGTTCAAAATCCATATTTACTGCATAACTCAAAACTGTAATACCCAGACAGTCCATTCAAGGCATGTATGCTGATAACTAAAACCTGATTTTTTGTTCTTCTTTAAATTCAGATAATGAGGAGACCATTTAGCTAGGGATGAGAAAAGACATTGTGGAACTATAAGTAAACATCCATCGAGATTCTACATCAAGGATGATACCATGTCTGCTTATATTCAGAAAGAAGACACAAACCCACATGGATGTGATGAAGGAATGACTTCAGTGATAGTCAAGGTCAACAGGAACATGAATACAATTTCTTTTCAAGACTGACGTGAATTAGCCGAAATATACAATCTTGAATTTTGACCAAAACCCATGACCATTTAATTTTCACTGGGAAATGCTTACCATACTACATTTGTTTTTTGATGTGTTACCAGTGTTGGCAAGAAATATATGTATTATGGACAATTAAGTTTCCACAGAGATTTCATTTATGAGAGGATACATGATTGAGTGTCAGAGTGAATTGATGGGGACAATAAGGAATATTTCATCACTATGGTACTCTGTAATATACACACTGCATCTAAGTATACGGTACTATATGATGTGTGATATCATAGTGTCTGTAATATACACACTGCATCTACATACCCTATGGTGTGTGATATCATAGTGTCTGTAATATACACACTGCATCTATGTACTCTATGGTGTGTGTGATATCATAGTGTCTGTAATATACACATTGCATCTAAGTATGCTATGGTGTGTGATATCATAGTGTCTGTAATATACACACTGCATCTAAGTACTCTATGGTGTGTGATATCATAGTGTCTTTAATATACACACTGCATCCAAGTACTCTATGGTGTGTGATATCATAGTGTCTGTAATATACATACTGCATCTAAGTACTCTATGGTGTGTGATATCATAGTGTATGTAATATACACATTGCATCTAAGTACTCTATGGTGTGTGATATCATAGTGTCTGTAATATACACACTGCATCTAAGTACTCTATGGTGTGTGATATCATAGTGTCTGTAATATACACACTGCATCTATGTACTCTATGGTGTGTGATATCATAGGGTATGTAATATACACACTGCATCTAAGTACTCTATGGTGTGTGATATCATAGTGTCTGTAATATACACACTGCATCTAAGTACTCTATGGTGTGTGATATCATAGTGTATGTAATATACATACTGCATCCAAGTACTCTATGGTGTGTGATATCATAGTGTATGTAATATACACACTGCATCCAAGTACTCTATGGTGTGTGATATCATAGTGTATGTAATATACATACTGCATCTAAGTAGTCTATGGTGTTTGATATCATAGTGTCTGTAATATACATACTGCATCTAAGTAGTCTATGGTGTTTGATATCATAGTGTATGTAATATACACACTGCATTTAAGTACGCTATGATGTGTGATATCATAGTGTCTGTAATATACACACTGCATCTAAGTACTCTATGGTGTGTGATATCATAGTGTCTGTAATATGCACACTGCATCTAAGTACTCTATGGTGTGTGATATCATAGTGTCTGTAATATACACACTGCATATAAGTACTCTATGGTGTGTGATATCATAGTGTCTGTAATATACACACTGCATCTAAGTACTCTATGGTGTGTGATATCATAGTGTCTGTAATATACACACTGCATCTAAGTACGCTATGGTGTGTGATATCATAGTGTCTGTAATATACACACTGCATCTAAGTACTCTATGGTGTGTGATATCATAGTGTCTGTAATATACACACTGCATCTAAGTACTCTATGGTGTGTGATATCATAGTGTCTGTAATATACACACTTTCTAAGTACTCTATGGTGTGTGATATCATATTGTCTGTAATATACACACTGCATCTAAGTAATCTATGGTGTGTGATATCATAGTGTCTGTAATATACACACTGCATCTAAGTACTCTATGGTGTGTGATATCATAGTGTATGTAATATACACACTGCATCTAAGTACTCTATGGTGTGTGATATCATAGTGTATGGTACCCTATGGTATGTGATTTCTTAGTGTACTATACTGAATTAAATCACTCCAAAATATATCTATTTCGTTCAGACTGATTTTTTTGAGGTCAAGGTACATTTTACTGATACATGTACTTCATGTTATTGTACATATTATGTTGTTGTATGTTTCATAGGCTTCTACACTGTCTATGGATGTTCAATGTTTTCATGGTCATTACAGTTGCACACAAACAACACAGTCATCCAATTCCCACCAGAAAGTTGTCAGGGTTTGGCAAGACTTTAATGAAACATTCTTATCATTCATGTAGTCCATGGCCTTGCCCTAGTAGAAATATCTCACAACAGATTTTGTAATGATGCAAGTTGTAGAAGTGAGTATTTTGCTCATCACTGCCCAATTCGAAGAATGATAATTAAAGGTGCATCTTATCGCATATACATGCAATGTTACTTGTTATTATAGTCACCCAGAGGGGAAAATATTTACATTGGGTTCAGTCCATCTGTCTGTGAGTGCATGTGTGTATTCACCCTCATATCTATGGCACGCACCAACCAATTTAAACCACACCTGGCACAAAGGTAACATACTATGTGAGACATATGCACGTCAATTTGTTTTGTGACTGAATCAAATATGGCCAAATGGCAGCCATATTTGTTGATAAATTTCACAATATGCATCATAACTTTGGATGTATAAATCACACTGACTCCATTCAAGTGCCTACCCTCATATTATCAATGATGAACTTTCTAATGAGACATTGACATTTCACTTTGAAAAACATTTTCAAAGTAAAATAACCAAATTGTTTGTTTCTACATTAACTCAAGAAGTTGAATACACAAAAGACACCTTTTAAATGTCTATACCCAAAGGTAAGCTTCCGTTTTAAAATCTTGATCTTTGACTTTGATCTCCATATTCAAGGTCAAATAGCAGTTGGTCAATGAATGATGCTGTTTTGTATCTAGAGAAACCATAAAAAAGTGCACAATAACATTGCCATATAACACAAGAATTGGGGGATGATGTCTTCGACTGAAAGCTTGTTTGAGTGAAAGCTCGTTTTACATGCAATTCTACATGATATTTGAGTGCTTGTCTGACCTTATAATAAATTATCTTTAAAAGCTAACAGTTGTTGTATTGTGTAATTGAATGAACGTATGGCAGGAAAAGTGTATCTCTTGAAAGAAAATGAGCAACACTAGTGTCTGAATATGAGTAAATGTATGATTGTGTCTTACTATTTGATGTAGAGGAACACATGAATGAAAATCATCAATGAATAATGGAGAAAATCAAAAGATACAACACAGGAATGCCACCTACTACATGTATGCTTTCATAATGCCATGCACAAAATTTAGAAAATGAATCATTATTTTAAATGCGTGGTGCTAAAAGACCATTTTCAGAAGTAATAATGTAATCCAACCATTAACCTTACCATCACCTATATACCTGGGCAGCATTATAAATGAATGGGTAAATACAGGAAAGAGTATGTTATCAGTTCCTGTATTGTAGATATTTGACTATAATTCTGAAAAAAACATGATAAAGTGTGTTTTTAATGTGTGAATTATTTGTTAATTTTTCTATAACTACTCACAACAGTGAAAATTTAGTTTCTTCATTTCAGATTACCTGTTGTAGAGGCAAAGAATAATTATGGATTTCTCCCACCCAATGTTTGTAATAATTGGTTCTTTATTGTCACCGATAATAGTACTTTTTATAAAGCCTAGATGTACCGCGCGTGTCAGCCATTCTAAACGAAAATACTGAGTAACCAATATAATAAGATTGTGCGTCAAAGTGGATTTGGAGAGACGTGATCAACGTACTTCTATGACGCAGTTATCACGGCGCCCTCTGGAGAGGCAAATTCATATGAACATGGGAACAGAAGGTTTGAAACCACTCTCAAAAAAAATCTAGACGTTACCGACAGGGGGGCACTTTTTACCCAGTGTCACAAAGAATGCAAATGCTAACCTAAATTATGTTATATAATGTATATTTCGTATGGGGAGTACTAAACCTTCACGTAAACCAAAAACGTGAAAAAAGGCAAAAATGACATGAGAAGTGAAGCGAGACTAGACAAAACATGCTAGTAGCTTGGACAGCAATCTTGCTGGGTGTACATAGAGGCGCTGAGCTCTAAACAACCTCTTCATCAACACCACTCGGTTGAAATCTATTGAAACAATCGATCTTTATTACACTCACAATAACATCATATAATCTGAGTACCGTGACGGCACAGTACAGCACAATGAAAGGCAAGGAAAAAAGCCTTGTCCATGGAACAATACAGTAGTTTAATATATATGCTGGTTCTAGACAGATTATCATTTCACCTTAGCTTGTTTACTTTGCAGTATATCTCATAGAATTATCAATGCATTTATATTAAATTTAGTAGAAAGATTATCAACGAGCACGCGTCTGATATGATTTTGGTTACATTGTATGGTATGATACCAACAAGTCTTGAAAACTGTAAACATTGTGACGTCTTTCTAAAATGACTACCTTTTTATTTCAAAACAATTTGGACCAGCTGTCCTTGATACATCTTGCTTAGTCTATCAGGAAAACATACATGTTCGTCATTGTTTTCATAATTGCACGATCTTTTAGGTTTTAGGTAATTAAACCATCTGCAAGTTTTTTCATGATTTTATCTGAAAATAGTTCTATGAAAATAAAGAAATTCTACTACTGGAGGAAATATAGTAGATGTGCAAGTGGAAGTAAAAGAAATATATTCACATGGGACATGCACAAGAGGAAATACTTATATAAATGGTGAAACAAAAAATTGTTCATTTTAATTTTGATATTTATATATTAAATGTTAGAGCAATAATTCTTCATATTGACATGTCAAAATATTATGTGATTATGTTAACAATTCTACTTATAATAACCGATCCCAAAAAATCATGTTATGCTATATTAATCCAGTTTATTATGGACAGAACAGTTTTGTACCTGCAGAAACTTGCAAAGTAATATTTGTTGACAATGGCAATAAGCAATGAAAAAATCAATTGATTGCAAAGGTGCATATGTAGACCACAAAAACTATAAACTATGTGAACTCACTGGACAAGTAACAGGTTTTCATGAATCTACAATTCTTTTTTCACCTATTGAACCACAGGGAGCTCAGGCTCAGTTAGTTTTGTTTACAAATACAAGCAAACAAGTACACAAACAAACAAACACAAATAAACAAACAAAAACATTTAAACCGACAAATGAGTGCTCAATACGGTTAGTAGAGCGAATTATATACAGGTTTTGAAAATTTGAACAAAATTACATGCTATTGACCCTACAGAACTGTTTCGTGAGGTGCGTATTTCTAACTCAATTTCTACCCCTGATGAGTGAGGAATATGCACCTCACGAAACAGTTCTGTAGGGTCAATAACATGTAATTTTGTTCAAATTTTCAAAACCTGTATATATATATATATATATATATATATATATATATATATATATATATATATATATATATATATATATATATACCTAATGATAATGCTGTGCCATGATTCGCTAGAATCAGTCACGTGATAGGAAAATAGAATGACTATTTCCCTGACTATTTCAACTTTTACATGGTCACGTGACCACCGCGAGTTCACAGCAGGTCAAAATGGCAGCTTCTGACGATGTCGCCTGCCACCGCGAGTTCACAGCATGAGGTATATTATAAAACACATATTGCCTGGCCATGAGGGCTATAGCACCCGTTCATTACCCCCTCGTGACTGTGAGTTACCAGAATCACATGCTATTTCCCTCGGCCTTTGGCCTCCAGAAATAGCATGTGATTCTGGTAACTCACAGTCCCTCGGGTGTAATAAACGGGTGCTATAGCCCTCATGGCCAGGCAATATGTGTTATATATATATATATATATATATATATATATATATATATATATATATATATATATATATATAACACTGAGTATCAATCTGCTAAGACAGTGCTCTATACCACAGTGGCAGAGCGCAATAGCAATATATTGTAGTAGTTGAACTCCAGCCAGAGGCGCAGCTAACAATGTTTTTTGTTTACCCGCCACATTCTTGCCACTCAATAAGGCGCTGCCCGGGTTGCTAGGTAACGGATGATGTACATACATAGTATATATTGAATAACATTCAAAAAATGTATGTAAATGTGCCTAGCAACTAGACCACACCCATAACAACAGCCAAATGATAACTTATATTTGAAAGATAACAACAGGGATTAATAGGCAAATAAATAAACATTCAAAAAAATGTATGCAAATATTCAATCAACTATACAGTTGTCCTACAATGCCATTGTCACTATATTTCATACAATCTAATATATCACACTACCATGACTTGTGGCAATTCTCTGAAAACATCCATTGCAGGACTGAGTCATGTCCGATGACTGCTTGTTTCTATTTTGTATTACTTTCCAATAGAATGTCTTCGACATTACCCTTTTCCAGAATATTCAAATTAACATTGAAGGTGTAATTCCATTTGGCCAGATAAAATCGCCCATATGCTTAAAAACACCAGTTTACTGATTTGTAGTGACAGTAGAAAATTAGAAACAATACAAAAACATAGATCATTAATTGAAGGATGGAAATCAAATTTGGTAATTACCCTTATTTCTAATTCCTTTATTGAAGTGAATATTAAAGAATAACTTAGCCACTTGATGGCATGCATTGGGAACATCAAATTCAGTAACATATTCCGACTTCATCAATCAATGCATCGAGACAGTAGACGAATATGGTCCGTCTGCACTCCAACCTGGTGATTTCCTTGTAGTGGACAATGCTCCAATACATCATAGTCAGGTCGCTCACACTTTGGGCATTTGGCTAAATGCTCAAGTGGGCACTCAATGTATCGAAGTAATATCCACACACACATACTTGCCAGCTTTCAACCCATCGTAATTCCGTGTTAGCAAAATCAAGGAACGCATCGAACGTCCTTCACTTTCTCAACTGGCTTATGAAAACCTACCATTTGCTATATACACCACGACCGAAGACCGCAGCCGCAGACACTCGAGCATTCTACAACGCAACAGGATACATTTTCGTGTGACGATACATAGTTTTACAAATATATTATCCAAAAATTGAGAACAATCTAATACATTAAAAACGATGGAGTCGTTAATTTACATATGTATTTATACAGTTACATGTAAATGTTGCATAATTGGTTGATACGGAAATCTGTGGAAGTCAAGATGTATAATATTTTATGCTACAATCAAGTCTTTTCTGTCTAGGGGGTTGTAATGGGAAATGTGACAAAATAATATACAATATAATGTGTAATCTCGCAAAACAAAAACCCATTGTCTGACTTGATGCAAATTTGCAATACAGTATTGAGACACACTGAAAGTTATTATATATGAACTCTAGGTCATTTATAGATTTCAGTTGAGATTGTCTTTGGCATACATTTGTACTCAGGTTAAGCAGAAAGTGACAACATGACAATACACAAGCAATATATTTGTATCAGTGAAAACTAAGCTAAATGAAAGGGAAACATCACTCCAGGATATAAAGGGGCTTCCATAAACTTTGGGGTCTGGAGAGTCAACTCATAATTTCACATCACATAGATTTTGTAGATTACCAAGAAACTACAAAACAAACTATAGTGGTCCACAGTGTTGCATTATGGGACTTGGCATACATACATATGTATTACTTTAACAATGAATATTCATGAATTGATCTGCATGTAGCATTATTAGACTTAGCAGACACACATGAGTATTAGTTGAATAGATATATTTATATGACATGAAATCGTAAAGTAACTTGCCAGTAACTAGTTGATAACAATATATTCATTTCCTGGAGTGACATTAAACTTTACAACTTTCTGTCTGTCTGTCTGTCTGTCTGTCTGTCTGTATGTATGTATGTATGTATGTATGTATGCATGTATGTATGGATGTATGTATGTATGTATGTATGTATGGATGGATGGATGGATGGATGGATGGATGGTATGGATGGATGGATGGATACATGTATTATACCAGATTCAAACTGAATGTCTTCCGTAAGGGCAAAGTTTTGAGATTGTCATTCCTACAGACATTTGTTGGAATACAACAAAAGATATGCAATAATATTTTTTCTCATTGATTATTATTTGCAAATTGCTATTACTGATCTCCTGACCAACCACAACATGTAATGTAAAGCTTTATAGAATGTTGTAGCAATGCACTCACAGTAGAATGAGTTTTAATGGCCAAAAAAGAGAGAAAATTGTTTCTGGTCAACGCCCATCACTTCAGTACCCCCCTTCCCGCGTTAATTTTTTGTCATGTTTGTCCAGCCACTTCAGTCTGGAGATGAAAGGGAAAACACAAAAGTAACTCTCCCTACATTAATTGCCATCAGTGAAAACAACTCCAAAATTAATCATGAACTAGCCTATGACATCTGCCCCACATACACACTTGCTGTACTAAATAAAAAGAACAGTAACTGCAATGATAAGCATATTGATTAACATTTGTTTAGAATGTAAAGTCACATCATCACACCACTTTAGACAACATTTCCTGACAAGAAACTATTTCTTCCTTTTTAGTGGCCTACTAAAATATGCCAATAACTTACTAAAACTACAAGCTACATTAGTAGTATTTTCAAGACAGGTGCGCTTTGAAATCGCAAATTTATGTATCAAGTTATATTGAATTTGAAGAGTGCATTTTTTAAAGATAACCGTGCATTTTGTAGATATAGCCTAATTACCGAAAACCATTAATTACATAAATAGTTCATTAATATTCATGGAGTGTTTACTAAAACCTAATCAGTTCTTGCAATCACCCTATGGAACATGTATACAAAATTTCGTTTGAATTGAGCCAGCCGTTTTGGAGAAAACAGACACACAGACAGACAGACAGACACACACACACACACTTCCATCCACTAATATATTTCGTCCTTGCGGAAGAAAAACATGTAAGTTTAGCCAGACGATGTGTTAGCATTTTAGACGTTTAGAAGCATTTGTGTGTCTCATTTTGTGATAGAGTCTATCACAAGGCTTAATAGAAACCTGAAAGGTCAAGTTGAATTAACTAACAATTATCAATTTTTATGACATCACATTTGTTCACCCCTCACCCCCAATCCCCCTTCCCACCAAGAAAATATCACATCAGCCCCAAATTGTCAATAATAGTTAGCCCCACTGTTGACCCAGGACATAGATACTTTTGATTCATTTGATGTACCCATTTTTATGTAAAACATACTGTGTTTTCTTTGTACATGCAAAACTTTCATTTGGAGGGGTATTGCTGTCATATCATCTCATTGTAAGCCTCAACTTACAGGGTGTCTGTGTTGATATACATTGTACATGTATACGTAGTCATCATGTGGAACTGGTAGAATAAGGTTTTTACACAACATTTATATTCTGTAATATATAATACAAGGCATCTGAATTGCCACAAACAATATCATGCCTTATTACAACCATGTTACTGGTAATACATTGTATTGCAAATTATATGACGAAGCATGTTCTGATGTGGTGATCGAATGTTATAACACTTTGACATGAAATTGTAAATTTCATCACTTGTAAAACCTCTGAAGTAAGAATACTTGAATCAAACTTTATTCAATACATTCACTATGAGCTTACTCTTACTACATGTACATAATCTTAGTCTTGATATTAAAGAAAATTAAGACAACCGTTGTGCACCAATAATAAACACCCATGTGACGCCATTTGTACATGTTGCATTTTCGCCACCAGATTCTACTTCTGTCTTGGGTTTTTAATTTGCTGTGGGTTTTTATGTTTTGCCATTGCCTTTGTTTAGTTGTTACACGTCCACAGATTAAGTATATGTTGTTTTCAAATTGAGTTTTGTGCTACCACAGGATAAGTTCATGTTGCTTTCAAATTGAGATTTTCGCCTTCCCAGGTTTATCTATTGTGTTGTTTTCAAATTAAGTTTTACTTTGTGGTGTTTCGAATTGAGTTTTGCACGTTCAGTTTCATTTTGCGTTGTTTCAAATTAAAATGTGTGTATGGAAATAATGTTTTGTTGTCGAAATTACAGTTTTGATGAAATTTTGTAAGTTTGTGTGTTGAAAGTTTTTGTGTAATGATTTCTGTGTCGTTATTTGTGGGCCACTGTAATATAGTGAAATTGCAATACAAAATTTTAAACTGGACTGACTAAAAATGGTTATCAACTCAGTAGATCAAAAACACTTGCACAGGGTATGACACACAGGAAGGTCAATGATTTGTATCTTTCTTGGCCGACGATCCACATCATAATGACAAATTCCATAGTAACAACTGACCACTAGGTGGCGGTATGATCAGCTGATCGTAGATGTCAATAGTTCAACATCCCTGTCTCTGTTGATTTTGAGATGGTTGCATTTGATGTTGTTTGCTATTATATTTTGGGAAAATTGTTAACGAATGCTAAAGTATTGTCCCTCCAATATTTGTGATGTTCCTCGATCCCTGTTTTGAATTGATAACTGATTCTCCTATATACAATTGATGACAGTCCTTGGACGGTACCTTATTGTATCACCCTGCTGCAATGTTCGGATGTTGTATTTATTTTCCTTTGGTGAGACTTTGAATGCCACTGACTCAGAGTTTCAAAATGCACTAGCTTATATTGAAATTGAAGTATGCATTCTTAAGATATAGCCTAATTACAAAAATGAATTAATTATGCAAATTATTTGAATTTGGAAATGTCAAACTTGACACTCTAGGGGGATACTATTTTACAGGTCTCAGCATGGAAGTTGCATGGACTTTGAGGATTTCGATATTGAACATGTGAACAAAGGTGGCTATGTGACCAGAGGCGTCACTGTCAAAGCTAAACGCAAGCAAGCTAAGAAGTGTAAAAACTATTACGCTGTTACAGTTGTTAGAAAAACTGGTGTCTTTGCGGATTGGGATGAATGTTACAAATTAGTACATACTATTAGATGGTTTTTCTGGTGCTTGGTATAAGGGATTCAACACTAAGAAAGAAGCAGACGTTTTTCTGTGTAATTATTTTGATTTTAATACCAGCCAATTCGTCAGACACAGTGCCGGTCTAACGAAATATTTAGTCCGTGTAAAATAGTTTCCGGGTAAAGCTTATGCGCATGCGTACACATTTATCGTCCAAGGCTGTAAAATTTCGTCCTCTCGGAAGTGTTAACCAGCTGTTTTGCCGAAACCCCACACATAGCCTGCTTACCATCATATTCACTGCAACATCCATGCTGAGACCTGTAAAATAGTATCCCCTTAGAGTACCAAGTTTGACATTTCCAAATTCTGATAGAAAGTTGTATCTTTGTGGAATCTAGATAACTCTGTCATACATAGCCCATATTCGCTGCAACATCCATGCTGATACTTGTAATATAGTATCCCAACCAAGAGAACTAAGTTTGACACTTCCAAATTTCTTATTCAGAATAGAAAGTATTGTTTTGTAAATCTATACTAATATAATCTATAACACTGTTATACATAGTCCATATTCACTGCAACATCCATGCTGAGACCTGACCTAGTACATGTAAAATAGTATCCCCCTCCCCCTCCCCGAGTACTAAGTTTGGCACTTCCAAACAATATACATTATCACAAGAGAAAGGTGTAAATGTCTTGGTAAATCTATACTTCCATACACATGACGCTTGTATTCAACTAAAAAGTTATATTAAACTCTGTTATACATAGCCCACACAATAATCAGCTAATATCAATGTCTTATCGTGATGAAGATTCTTCTGCTTATCAGGTTATGGAGAGTATGAGTTCATTGTGTCGTCAGTGTGATAAAAGTCCGTCCAGTCAGTCAAAATCAACGGATCAGATTGATAAAGATTCGTGTATTACTCGTAAGTCAGGTGATCAGCGCCAAGGCATATCTCATGATGTTATTCGTTCGTCTACAAGTAACTCATTGTATAATTCAAGTTCTCTAGTGTTGAACCATCGTTTTTCGTCTCACAACACTAACTTGTAATTCATGACAATTTCATTTTTTTCCTTCCGTAAGGTGGTGAAAAGTCTGTTTGTCTGTGTGTGTGTCTGTGTGTGTGTGTGTGTCTGTGTCATCGTTTTCTCCAAATTGGCTAGCTCAAATCAAACGAAATTGGCACACGGGTTCCGTAGGGTAAGGGCAAGAACTGATTAGGTTTTGGTAAACTCACCATGAATATTAATGAGCAATTTACGTAATTAATGGTTTACGGTAATTAGGCTATATCTCAAGAGTGCACACTTCAGATCCATTATAACTTGGTACATACAATTGCGATACCAAAGCGCATCTGTTCTAAAAATATTATCGATTTAACTTTCATTGGCATATTTTCCGTAATTAGATATGGTGGCCACACAAAAGAAAATTGTTGTTTCTTGTCAGGAAACGTTGCCTAAAGTGGTGTGATGACGTGAATTATAAAGTTTGGGTTTCGTAGGGCTATGAAAGGGTTATGTCAGCTTAGTAAGACATATTCATGAATACTCCATTATGATGATCCATATGTTCTGTAGTCAAGCATGTTCCCTATAAACGTGTATTTAACGCTGGTCGGCAACTAATATACTAATACTCTGTCTTATACCAGACTTGTCACTTTGAATGAATGTCCTGTTTATAGGGCCATTCCCTTGAAGCAACAATATTTTCTAACCGTATACAGTGAGTCCAACAGTAGGCGGACATAATGTGAACAGTCCTCCCTACATGCACTGAGTGAATGTCTACATGAACGGGTTATTCGAAAGACTTGTGTAAAAGTTACTAGTCTCATTAAAAATTACTAGGATAACCAACATTTGAAGGCTGTGTACAACCGACATTTGTAATAATTGCCGAAATTTGTAATAAACTGAAATTTGTAATACAATTGCCGACATTTGTAATAAGTTGCCGATATTTGTAATAAACTGACGACATTTGTAATACATTCTGTGAACGACAATTGTAATAAAAATAGCCGATATTTGTAATAAATTTCAGAAAAAAAGTGTAATAAACCTGCCGAAATTTGTAATAAAAATAGGTTAAGGGAGTACCTCTCTGACTTTCAGAGAAATGGAGTTACTCATTCAAAACTTAGAATGGATATAAAATATCATCATTAAAGGTTTCCTAGAATCAATTTACAACAATTATATCATTCTTAGGCCACTTGGCCTTTGAGTCTTCGTCAATCAATCAATCAACCAATCAATCAATCAATCAATCAATCAATCAATCAATCAACCAACCAACCAACCAACCAACCAACCAACCAACCAACCAACCAACCAACCAACCAGCCAATCAATGATGCAATGATGCAATCAGTCTATGATAAGTCTACTTATCTACCTATCTACTTACTTACCTACCAGTACCTACAATATCTACCAAGCAGTACTATTTTACCCCTCATGTACCAACTCATCAGTTCAAATCATAATTCCACCACTTGATCAACACGTTTTGCTTTATTGAACGAATGTAAATTTCAATCATTGGCGGACGAGTTGTTAATTGACTGACTGACTAACTGACTGACTGACTGACTGACTGACTGACTGACTGACTGACTGACTGTCGGCCTGGCGGATGGAGGGTAGATAAAAAGTAATTTCAATCTGTTTCCTAACCTGAATTTATCTAGTTCTTGAATGCTAATTCCTCGAGTGTACAAGCGGCGAATGCAAGAGTTGTTTGTAATTGTGAAGGCTTCTGAGTGATGAGTGAATATACTTGATCAACACTTCATGCTTGTATGAACGAATGTATATATTTTAATCATTGCGGACAAGTATTGGTTGGTTGTTTGGTTGGTTGGTTGGTTTGTTGACTACCAACAAACTGATTTTTCTAGAAAACTTAGAAACGGCGATTTCACAACCAATACAATATTTATTTTATGGTTCATTTGGGGCAAAAATTGAAAGCTTCGTAATGGCTTGGGCAGTAATTGTTATCGGTAATTTTTAAAAACAAGTTAGTTAGTATATCAATAAGTCTACATCGACATATTCTTGTCCGTGAGTGTGAAAATATTAATATGCATAAAGGCGAATATTTCAGACATCATACATTACGGACACTTGGTGTTATGGATACTGTATATCGCTATATCTCACCAAAGTCTAGAGCACACACACCAGTTTCCAGTTTCGATTATACCTAAAGTTCTCTAATAAACCGAAGCAACTTCACTGTATATGCAAGAGTAATGCCACTATACCAATGTTACAGATACTACCTAGTACCAGATATGTTCGGGTGACATACGTAACTGAGTTCTTAGGTCTACTTGATGTCCTCTAATGTATTTACTGGCTTCAAAAAAGTTGGTCTGTGAACTAATTGTACTTATGTATAAAAAGAAACCTAATCGCTTGCCAATATTTGTCTGATGGTTTTATTAACACAAGCCTATGACAGGCCAACCAACGATAAACACTGATATATAAAGAAAGAATTTTGGATTTGAATCATAGAATTAAATACATAACAATATAGTTCTGTATCCATTTTGGTGCTAAATACCTGCGCAAAACTTCCCTGGCTTAACTTGTAGAATAAGTTATTACACAGGGAACTTTAATAAAGTTTCTTAGATTCAGGTGGTGAAACCTAGGATTGGTGATGATGAGGCATTGATTGCAAATGTTATTGTCAGTTTTACATCAAATATTGTTACAAATGTCGGCAATTGTATTACAAATGTCGGCAATGTCGTTAATTTTATTGCAAATGCATTAGTTTATTACAAATATTGGCCATTTTATAATAAATGTCAATTTTATTATAAACGTCATTAGTTTATTACAAATGTCGTCAATTTTATTGCAAATGTTGTTAGTTTATTACAAATGTCGGCAATTTTATTACAATTGTCGATAGTTTATTACAAATGTCGGCAATTGTATTACAAATGTAGGCAATTTTATTACAAATGTCGTTAGTTTATTACAAATATCAGCCATTTTATTACAAAAGTCAATTTTATTACAAATGTCGTTAGTTTATTACAAATATCATTAATTTTATTACAAATGTCGTTAGTTTATTACAAATGTCGGCAATTGTATTACAAATGTTGGCAATTTTATTACAAATGTCGTTAGTTTATTACAGATGTCGGCAATTTTATTACAAATGTCGTTAGTTTATTACAAATGTCGACAATTTTATGACAAATGTCGTCAGTTTATTAATAATGTCGGCAATTTCATTACAAGTTTTCAACTACTTTATTACAAATGTATTCGTAATTGGTACAAGCCTCTCTGTAAATATACAAAAAGTTGTATTGTTATATATTGGCTGTGCTATTATAAAACAATCAAGAAGTTCAAAATTGAAATATACAAAATAATGGATTTAATTGAAATGGAGATAAGATTTCGATATTTCGATATTCATCTAACTCAGAACTCATTAACTCATTCCCGGCTCTACTGGTCAACTATCCCTGAAATCCCTTCTCTATCAGATTTAAAATGATGAACTTCTACCTATAGTACACAGCTCACTAAATCATGCACATCCTCGAAAACGCCACTAAATTGAATAGCTTGATGAAAAATATAAAATCACTATAATGATATGAAAGGAGGCTACTGTACTCAAACATTGATGGTATAAGTCAAATCAATTCATTCAGTGGCGGCGAATCTCACAAATTCCATGTAAATGTCATGCGAACACAAATTTTCGATTATATTCTGTCGAATTGCAAAGTATACCCAGCAACTTGCAAAATATAACGAAACTCCGCTAAGAATTATAAAGTTCATTCATTCATTCATTCAGCCATCCATTAATTAATTATTTAATCAATTAATTTGTTCGTTCATTTACTCATTCATTCATTCATTCATCCATCCATCATTCCATCCATCCATCCATTAATTAATTAATTTGTTCGTTCACTCATCCATTCATTCATTCATTCATCCATCCACTCATTCATTTCTTTGTTCGTTAATTCGTCCGTTTGTTTGTTCAATCATTCTTGCATACATACATACATACATACATACATACATACATACATACATACATACATGTACATACATGCATACATACATACATACATACATACATACATACATACATACATGTACATTATTATATTTCATTATTATTATTATATACATACATACATACATACAAAAATACATACATACATACATACATGTGCATTATTATTATTTATTATTATTATATACATACATACATACATACATACATACATACATACATACATACATACATACATACATACATACATACACACACACACACATACATACATACATACATACATACATACATACATACATACATACATACATACATACATACATACATACATACATACATATATACATACATACATACATACATACATACATACATACATACATACATACATACATACATACATACATATATGCGGATTGATTGAAATAATAATAACTTGGTTAATTGTTCAATTCATTATCATATTAATCAATTCAATGAATGCTTGTTAAATCTACCTTCATTTGACGTGATGTTTTTTAGTGTGGAAGGACGGACCCTCCTTAATGTAATTTTTTATTACAAATTTCGGCAATTTTATTACATATTTTTTCTGAAATTTATTACAAATATCGGCAATTTTTATTACATTTGTCGTTCATAGAAATTGTTACAAATTTCGGCAATTATTACAAATGTCGGTTTTATTACATAAAAAACGTGATTTTTATTACAAATATCGGCGTTATTACAAATTTCGGCAATTATCACGAATGTCGGTTGTACAAGGCTGTGGTTTACGGCGATGATCTTTCTATGTGCACTTTACTGTTTATACGATGTTGTGGTGTATCTATCTATTTTTAGTACACCGACATGTCTTGGTACGTTAACCCACCTATATCTTCCCACAGCCTTTTGAGAAAGAATATTGATTCCAAACATCAATGATTGTACTTATTTGTAAGGACTGTTTTCCTCATTACTTTTGCACTCCATATAAGTATACACATACTCAAATATAATTATGGAGATACACAAATAAACGTCAATGTATCCATATAGTGAAATTGTGATACAAAATTGTAAAGTCGACTGACCAAAAATGGTTATCAACTTAGTAGATCAAATGACTTGCACATGTTATGACGCACAATGATTTTGTTTTTTCTTGGCCGACGATCCTCATCATAATGAGAAATTCCATAGTAACAACTGACCACTAAGTGGCGGTATGATCAGCTGATTGTAGATATAGTTCAACATCCCTGTCTCTGTGTTGATTTTGAGATGGTTGTGTCTGATTTTGTTAGCGCTTATATTTTTTGGAAAATTGTTAGTGAAAGCTACAGTATTGTCCCACGCCCCGATTCTCCTATATACATTTGATGGCAGTCCTTAGACGGTACCTCATATATTACCCAGGTTCAATGTTCAGATGTTGTATTTTCCTTGTGTGACATTAAAGCGTTGTTGTTTGCTGTTTGAGTGCCACTGACTCAGAGTTGTTATATTTTCTGTTGATCCGACACAGTTTCTTGGGACGTCCTTTGCACATGGTATCGTGACCATGTATTTGTTATGAGGCCGGTCGTAGTTGTTTCTATTTTGAAGATGAGGCTTTTTTCCTCATTGAGACATGGAAAATAAACCTGACACGTAACATGTATATGGATAAGTCTAAGGCTGATAAAGCATACTAGGACCATCGTTTGATGATGATATTAATAAACATCTACTACGTCATTAACACATACTTAATAATTTAACTAGTGTTTTAAGTAGTTTAATTCATATTAATAGCACGGTGTATACGTATGAATCATTTCAAAAACACCAATGCATGTTATACTTCTATCAGTTTAAGGATGGAAATAGAAAACTACCTTTATAATTTTTTATCATCATCAAAAAACTAATGAGTGATATGTGTTTACTCATCAGCATAATTAATATGTAAAATATGTAAAAGTATAATTAGCATAATTAATATGTATATTGTGTAAAAGTATAATTAGCATAATTAATATGTATATTGTGTAAAAGTATAATTAGCATAATTAATATGTAAATTATGTAAAAGTAAAATCAGCATAATTAATATGTATATTATGTAAAAGTATAATCAGCATATTAATATGTATATTATGTATTAGTATAATCAGCATATTAATATGTATATTATGTAAAAGTATAATCAGCATAATTAATATGTATATTATGTAAAAGTATAATCAGCATGATTAATATGTATAGTATGTAAAAGTATAATCAGCATAATATGTAAATTATGTAAAAGTATAATCAGCATATTAATATGTATATTATGTAAAAGTATAATCAGCATAATTAATATGTAAATTATGTAAAAGTATAATCAGCATAATTAATATGTAAATTATGTAAAAGTATAATCAGCATAATTAATATGTATATTATGTAAAAGTATAATCAGCATAATATGTAAATTATGTAAAAGTATAATCAATCATAATTAATGTGTAAATTATGTAAAAGTATAATCAGCATATTCAAATTTAATACAAATATGTGAAAGCTATATTTCCTTTCATTTACATTACAGTAGGAAATGAATTTAGCATGTTTGTCATCATTATCAAACCCCCCTTACATGTAAAGTACATCAAAAGGTCTATATTAATTACTAATTTGAATAATTAAACAACATATATCATTTTCCCAATCTCTCCCATTGCAAGTAACGTGTATTTGACAAGGCTTTGAAATAACAAATTACATATAGGCTACTGTCCAATGTACCCTTTAATATCATCAAAGGTAACTCACATTTCTGTGTTGCTATTACATAACAGAAAAATTAATTAAGACAATAAATATTAGCCACCACATCTTGCATGAAATATAAACCTTACGGTATAATGATATTTATGCATCTAACCAACAATGTTACAAAAGTCAGTACGATATTAATGATACCGATGTATACTAATGTGTACATATTGTTCTCATACACTCTGCTGATATCAAGTCAACTTATTAGAACTTGAAGAAACACAATTTTCTCATACACTTTACTTACATTGAGGGTTCACTAGGTCATAAAGATATTACGGGATTCCCATTCCCTTCACCATTCTCGGCACCAAACTAAACTGTCAATATCTTTCATATCATTATTTTATTTACTTCTGTCATTATCATTGTTATAAATTTGCACAAACGTGATAGACTGAAATGATACTTTCAAACCAATTTAGTGTTAAAAGGAGTGTTTAGTTTCTTTGATTTATCTGTCTTCTCTGTTAATAATAATACTTTTGTAAGAATGGAATCAGGAAAATATCGACATTGTAATTGACCTCTGATTTAGCCCGCAATCAGACATTTAAGTACTGACTAAAATTTAAATTTAACGGTTTGCCTGGTATAACATGAATTTACATAGAGCATTCATCTGTGCGAGACAAATGATTATCTATGTCAAGAATATTTTCGATTCAAACAATTATTACCAGTCAGCGAACTTCGAAGTCTCATTCAGCTTCATATATAACAGGTGCTGGGTTGGACACTGCAGCAAATTCAAATTGTTAATGAAGTAATTTATAGTGAGTTAATGCTATGTAAACTGTGATTACACCCTTAAAAGAAAGAAAACGTGACTGTATTTACTGAAAATCCCAAGGATCTCAACTTGTTTCCAGAAATTACATTTGAATGCTACTCTGTTAAATGCCTGTTCTGTCAATGGGAAGATTGCTGCTCTTGCGTCAAAACTGTTTGTCGAAAATCTGACAGTGACTACACTGTCCATCAGTATTGTTGTTCTATTCGAATTGATGGTTAAGGAGCTATATTAACCCGTTCGAATCTTCGAGCCATCGGAAACCTTTTCAGTTATTTGAGTCACTAGACATAACTTTCCGATCATCAAGTCAGTCTCTGCTTGTTATTGCGATCTATCGTCCTCCAAAAATGTACAAAAAATAAATCAACAACTTAACCACCGACTTCTGAATTCTCAACTCTTAGAAACAGCTGCACTGGTGTATTGTCATCTTCTGTTTGTAATTGACTTGGATTTTTGTTTTGAAGACCCTGATTCACGTGATAGATCACTGTCATTCTGCACTCTAAAGTGTTGGCCTTGTGGTTTTGCGACAAATTCATAGTGTTGAGGAAAGATATGCGTAAGTTTGAACCTAAATGGCGTATTTCGCAATTTGAAATTGATCGCTATTTTTTTCTAACCAAAAGACTTGAATACTTTCATCTGTGCGATAAACCGAAATCAACCTATCATTGGACTTGAAGAGAGGAAGCAGACAACAAAAAGCTATACAACACCGTTTCTGAGTTATCTAGTACCCAGGCATTTAAAACCAATACATGTGACATCCCTGTCAAGAATATTCGATACAAATTTCTAGAGTACTTCGAAACCAAGGTCTCGACGCTTCGGAATGGGCTCGGTGCCCAGCAACAATGAGCTGCTGATTGAAATAATAAGAAGGCTGTCAGTCTTATCATGTCATGGATCTATCAGCAGCCGTGGTCAAATCGACCATAAAATTTTGTTAAATAGACTGGAATTTCGTTTTGGTGTCACTGGCACAGCTCTAGCCTGGTTTATATCATACATTCCCAATCGCCATCAACATGTCAAAGTGATGTCTGCAACATCTTCTATGTCACATTTAAAGTACGGTGTCCCACAATGATCAGTTGTAGGTCCTATGCTATTCACATTGTATACAGCTCCATTAGAGGATGTCATAATTAGCTAGATTCTCTATGTATATAAGATGCATAGATGTTTGGTCAGTACCTTTGTTTGCTGCACAAATATTTGCCACACCATATTAATGAATACTTTAATTTGTTAAACTATGACTACAATACAAAAATACCAGGATAATTTATGTGTACCTTCTGTTGAAACATATTATGGTAAACAATCAATGACATACACAGGTGCAAACACATTGAATTCAATAAATCAGGTCACCAGAAACGAACCGAGAAAACAGTGATTCATAGCATTATATAACATTATATAAAGATTTATTGAAAGAGAATACCTTATAACAGTATAAAGTTTTAATATAATATATGCCTTCATTGTATTTTGTCACTCACAGATATGGGGGGGGGGAGGGGAACGAGGGTAGAACTACATTTTGTATATTTATTTACACCCTAAACTTATACCATTATTTACTGTTTCCAGGCGTCAGACACGATTAGCATTGCTATTTTCTGACTCCTGTTATCCGATCTGATTGTTTGCTTCTTTGTATTTACATTTGTGATGTCATTTTTCTCTTCTCTTTTTGGTCGGGTAATAAAATATATTGTATCGTAGCGTATATTTGCAAGAATGTTTACTTCTCATTATACAAGAATGGAAACATTTGCAAACTGTTAGACAAAGCCTGTACAGAGAAATTAATACATATATTTGTGACTTCATGGCTCGATTACAGCAATGGTCTATTGTATGGAATTTCAAAATACCAGGTATATTGTGTGCAATCACTTTAGAATGCTGCATCCTGTCTCGTCAATACACGTAGTGTTAACCATATTACTCCTGTACTCATTGACTCACATTGGCTTCCAGTTGAGGTCAGGATTAATTTCAAAATCCTACTGATCACTATCAAAATAATCAATCATGTGGCACCATTATACCAGTCACATTTAATTAGTATTTATGTTTCAACACCAAATCTTTGTTTTGCTGAAAAGCTACTCGTAGTCCTACCACATGGGTCAGATGGCTTTTCAAGTGCAAGCACCCTCTCTGTTGAATTGGCTTCCATTTGAAATAAGAAAGAGTATTGACATTTTAAAACTTAGTTTTAAAGACATATTTTAAGACAACATTTCAAGTAATATAATTTACTGGTCAATTTTATAGGAAGTGGTTGATCTTAACTGGTTGTTTTCTATACTATATGAATTATTTTAATGAGTATGTTTTTATATGTAGTGTTGATTTTTTCCTTCTATGCGTGCTGTTATTTCTTTCCTTGTTTATTTACTTTTGCCATTTTAATATGTACAATTGTATTAGTTTTATGTTTCAACACCAAATCTTTGGTCTGCTGAAAAGCTACTCTTAGTCCAACCACGAGGCAGTTTTAATAGATCTTATGGCCAGAGGGGTTTTGAAGTGTATGCACCATCTCTGTTGATTCAAAGCCGTGGTCAACTGTAACAGCATCAAATGTAAACAACAGATTTTCCAGCTATGGCAGAATCAATAGAGACTGATATCATCATATGGGGGACCGAATCTAAAATTGGCAGTTCTATACAAACAAGTTAAATATTTTACCCTGATTACAATGTCATCAGGAGAGACAGGACAATACATGGAGATGGCATCTTTATCGCGACATACAAATCCATGATTGTAACCGGAAATCAACAAAACTGATAGCCAAAACCTTGCCTTGTTGGTTGCTTTTATAAACCACCAGACACCAAGATCGATAAAGTGGACCAACTGGAAACCGCTATGTCAAACCTAACAGGTAAAAACAATCTTGTAATGTCCTACTAGATGGCAAAACAATCTTGTAATGTCCTACTAGATGACTTTAACCTTAGTGACATCATATGGGAAACACAGTCAATTCATCAAGGAAGTCGTACAACTGGTCTGTGTAACAAGCTACTTCAAATAGCAGCAAAGTTTCACTATATACAAAGCGGTAAATAAACCAACTCGAGGCGTTAACATCTTAGAGTTACTGTTCACATCAAAACCTGAAATAGATGCCAAGTAATAATAATAATGTTAATAATAATAATGTTGGTTTCTTATATAGCGCTTTCCCACCCCTGGCTCGGTTCGGAACAGCACAACGGCCCTTTAGTCTTCCTCAACTCCCCGGGGAGCATACAATCCATTGCAGCCATTTAAGCGCATAGGATTAAAGCCTTCACATTGCAACCTACATCCTACCAGGTCCCCAGTTATACAGCTGGGTTGACTGAGGCACAGTCGTGGTTCAAATCTTGCCCAAGGACTTTAGCCACTCAGAAACAAACAGCAGGCAGCGACGGGGCTCGAACCTGCAACCTGTAGATTCAAAGCCGGTCACGCTAGCCATTCACCCATCATGACTCCACATTGGAGTCATGATTATACCAGGCATAATTGACTACGATGCCAAGTAATACCAGGCATAATTGACTACGATATTCCAACTGCACTCATGGTCTTAAAGCAAAATTCAACTGCAGAAAACCAAGGAAAATTTACGAATTCCATAAAGCTGATCTCTACAAAATGAGGGATGAAGTTAACAAGATAGATTTATGAAGAAAGTAAATAAATAAGTAAATAAATAAATAATAAATAAATAAATAAATAAATAAATAAATAAAAGGAACAAACCTGAACCTTACATCGAATGACACATGGATCTTTTTAAAAACAGATCTTCTACAAATTATGAGTGACCACATACCGACTAAGATGACATCCACCCGATAGCATTCAATGTCATTCCAAACCAACACCAACACAAATTGCATTATTACGGAATTCGTGGTAAAAGTATAAAGTGGATGGAATCCTTTCTAACCATGCGATAACAACAGACAACAACGTGTTGATGTTGATGGAGAACTTTCAACACCAATTGTAGTTGACATGGGTGTTTCACACGGTACCGTATTAGGACCTTTTCTCTTCCTTTTCTATCTAAATGACATCTGCGAATATTTCCAAAGATACAAATCTTTGACAATCTGCAGATGACTGCCGTTTATACAGGCAAATCAACTATCTCAACGACCCTTTCCAGCTGCAAAAAGATCTACATTCTCTCGTCTCTTGGACTGACAAGTGGAACATAAATTTAATTCATCTAAATTTTACATAATTAATACACATCCTCAAACACAAACCGTATACACGTCTATCATATCAAAGAGAATGCCCTTTGAAACTGCAAAACATCCGTATTTGGGAATTGAACTATCAAATGATCTTAAATGGAAACATCACATTAACGGCATAGTAGCTATATGCCAACAGAACATTAGGATTTCTACGCTTGAACTTAAAATCCTCACCCAAAGACAAAAACATAATGTACTTGTCATACTTTTACATTTGTCCGTCCCATCCTAGAAATTATGGTTGTTGTACCTGGGCACGACGGGCTGCCTGCTTTGTTCTTCAACTCTACACCAAAACTGACAGTGTTACAGCAATGCTAAGGGAGCTTCAATGGGAACTATTAGAAAACAGGCAAACATTTTCCAGGCTAACCATGGCATATACAGCACAAACTGGAAAAGTTGAATTACCAACAGAACAATACTTCAAATGTACAACAAAATCAACCAGACCATCTCATTCACACAGTCATAATCTTCAGTACTTAGGAAGCTTTATATAACATATAAAATGTCAGAGAAGAAAGGCAACAAATGACTTTAAAATTCCTTGTCGTTTAAAAGTTCTTTAGATAAAAATTTCAGAAGACACCCAGTGGATTAAAACAAATCAAGGCGGGACGTTACAAATGCGTCGATTATATTTTCTGTAGTTGTTTTGTCCAAAAGTCGACGAATCGTTCCAATTATATGCAACGCGAAATAACCATTTCTACATATCTGACCGATTTAATTAGACATGGAGCATCGCTATTGAGAATCACGCCTAGATTCTGAACTGAAGAGGATGGAGTGATATCAATCCTACCAATCTTAAGGCTAGTTAGCTCTGATACATCTGATTTTAGGCGTGAGGAGGAATGAACAACCTCAGTTTTATCATCATTGAGTACCAACATATTGGACATCATCCAGCTACGAATATCATCGACGCATGCCTCTACATCAGCTACAACTTCGTCAGGCATATTGCAAATAACATAGATTCCAGAGTCGTCAGCATACATCATGTAGTCGAGGCCATTAGAGAGAGAATTACATCTTTTTTGTCACTTAATGCAAGCATAATATCATTGTGGATGCGGAGGAGCGCAGGTTCAGTACTGTGATTGACTCGATATGTGCTTTGACACTTGGTGTATAGCTGAAACTTGGCGAGATGATCATTTAGCTGCTGCGCGACAATTCTCTCAAGAACTTTCAACAAGAAAGACAGATTGGATACGGGCCTATATTTTTTTCACTACATTGTGGTCAAGATCAGGCTTCTTCAACAAAACATAAATGATTGATGATTTAGAATGGCTAGGAACGGTGCCAGACGAAAGTGAAATATTGTATAAATGAGCTAAAAAAGGCGCAAGAGAGTCTATACAGTTCTTGACAAGGTTTTTTGGAAGGATACCAAGTTCACAGTCATGATTTTGGAGACGACCGCTTTACTAGCGTTTTAACTGACACAGACTCAAACTCAGTGAAAATGTGATTTGGTAGTTGATCATCACTATTGACTGAACAACAAGTCCGACACGAAGCTTTGATACCTTCATTTCAAAGAATTCGAGGAATTTGGATGGTACTTGGATGTCATTTTGAAATGCGTTTGAATTGAATGCCTTGGTACTTAATAACTCAGTAATAATATTAAATAATCTTCTGTTGTCTCCTTAATGCTAGTCCGATGCAAAGCTGACTTTACTTCATCACAACGACGGAAATATTCAACCTGTTTAATATAGAAGATTTGCCGATCGATTTCGAGTTGCGATGTGCGCCACTTATTTTCGAACTTACACACTTCTCTTCTCATGATAAATGACAGTAGTTCCTCACAAAACCATGGGCCACGCACTTTCTGGGTGATGACTTTTTCAGTTATAGGGACAATCGCATCCAATACCTTCCTAACAGTTTCATGATAAAATTCTGACAAGCATTCGGCGTTCATGACAGGTGGACAGTCTGCAATACTATAGTCTGCGATGCTGACCGCAAGTTTGTCATGCAAGTCAGCCTTGTCAATTGTTCAGAAATTCCTTCACCAGATGTTGAACTTGCCATTTGGTGGTCGCTGAATTTTCAAACCGAAATAACGATACTGTGATCGGAGATTAGAGATACGTCGACCCTGACAAAATGCAGGAACTGATCATTCGATCAAGTTATCAGCAAGTCAAGAGTATAGCCCTTGCTATTGTAGGTTCGGATACATTTTGCTGTAAACCCATAGAATACAAAAGGTCGACAAACTTCTTTGTATCCCGTAAGTCGGTATCCACAAAATAAAAATTGAAGTCACCTGCGTATAGAAAGTGGCCAGACGATGGTACAGCTGTTTCCAGGCGCGTTGAAAATTCGGAAATAAACTCGCCGATGGTGACTGTATTCTTTGTTGATTTTTGAGGATTAAATGCAGACATTGATTTGACGATTGAAAAATGATGTCTAATGCTTCGAAAGATTGAAACGAAGATGATCGCTTCTCAATGACGGGAAGGTTGGAATGGGCTAACACTGCTACTCCACCCCCTTTTTCTCTTTGAGTGAGGCTGCTGATAGATAGTGTAACTGCTGATCGAAGAGAGAAACTCGGTAATAAATGGGTCATCTTGACTTTTGAGCCAAGTTTCTGTAATGGCTATTTTAAAGATGTCCAAATTTCCAGTCAACAATGTCGACATTACAGCACTGATCCCCCCCCCCCCAATAATAGAACATACATTCATTCCCCAGACCAGCATTTAGTTGTAATTTCTGGAAGCATGAAGAAACTCTCGGAATTATCGCTAGAACAGAGTCACGTTTGCTTTTAACAAGCTGTGCACTCCTAGGTGTTATTATGGTACGAATAGGCAGCGACCCAACATAAGTAGCATCAATGGAGATTTATCGAGTTTAAATAAAGTCAAATAGGAATTTGCCGTAGTAGCCTGTTTCACACCTCAGATCTTTTGACCCAAGACAACGATTACTAATAATAGTTGGAATCGAAAACTTAGGTTTGGGGTGTTTGCGTCCAGCTTTACGACCACGATAACAAAATGTAGACTTGTAAGAAGGTTTTGCAAACCGCATACGTTTTGCCATCCACTGACCCCATGACAACGACTGATTAGACTGACGTATGCATGACCAAGACCTGGCAGCCATGATGGGTCGAGAACTGCAATATATCAGTACATGAACAAGTTACCTAACTTTCTGGCTCAATAGATGAATACACGCTGCAACAGTTCACCGTTCGGTTCCAAGTATCACTATAAAACAATTGTCATAAAATAACAGTAAAACGGTAACACATGGACTCTAAAATCGAATAATACTGCAGACAAAATCAACAGTTAGGTGGGCAGCCGATCAACAGCGCCGTTAAAATTTAAATCATTCATTCATCTGCCAATGTGAAGAGAATCAAACCACAACAACCTGTCATGTCATTGTATATCATTTATTAAAACAAAACAATTCTTAAAATAAATAACAATGCAGAATCCGAGCAGATTAGTTGTAGATACAAGCCTTGTTACACTGTTAGATGTACTTGTTGTGGTGTCAACGTAAACGTATGAAAATAATTAAAAAGTACATCAATCAACAGAACATTTGTCAGCAAAGATAACTTTGAAAAAACAAATCAAGGGACATAACATGAATGCTCATATATCCTATAAAGCATAGTGGCATTGTTGTTAGTTTGTTATTTGCATTATTAATGATTTTGTATTTTGACTTGTGTGTTGACACTTTCGTGTTGTACGGTAATCGACAGTAGGGACCATTTCCCTTGTCGTATACTTGAAATGTTGTCTTTTTCACTCCTTATGAGGACACATTTCTCTCTTAATTTCAAAAAACTACAGAGCACTGTTTGCAACTCGTGTTTATAGACTCATATACTTTCTTTTTCAAATTTAGCATTTCTTCTGATTTCGTCTCAACTAAAACCTGTTTTGTGTGGACTTTTATTTGAAAGATAGCATTGTACTTGTCGATTAGTGATATTTTTTCCTGTCTTAATGAGTTTACCTCTCTAATTTTCATTGATCAGAAAATACACCATTATATTACGGTATTGATATATAAAATTATCATCGTTCCAGCTTGAATGTACAACTTTGAGATTAGAGAGCCTTCAGTACTTAAAGGGGAGGGGCAGGGAAAATCAGACGCTGACTTATTCGTAAAAGGTGACCCTCCCCACGTCCTTCTTGATGAAAAGTGGCCCTCCCTCAAATTTATGTCCTTAAAATATGACCCTTCCCTGTTAAAGTAGTTCAAAACGTGGCTTAAAATGCTGTCAGAAATGTAAAGGGACACAAGTCTCACAATCATTGGTGAGGATTTAATCCCACTGCTGCCATCAATGTTGAAAGTTTTAAAGGCATTGGTTATTAGCCATTACTGCCACCATTAGATGTGTGTGAAGGCACTGCATTAATAAATACCTGTGCGCTGAGCTGACGACCACAACTCACAATGATTTGATTGGCACACTCCCATCATTGCCGGGACCAAGGTCATGATCTCTACAACAGTATCCATAGTATCTTACCCAACTGTTCCAGTTGAACACCTGTTAGACCTAATCATCTCCTCACACCACAACTGACAAATACTCCATTACGTTGGTTGTCAGCAACCATTTGATTGATATAGGCTAATGTCATTGGTACCTAACCGTAACCCTAACTCTAACTCTAACCCTAACCTGAATGGCAGCAATGGGTTTGGAACTGATGGCAGCAATGGGATGACTAAAAAAGAAAATAATGCAGTGCTATGCAATACAGTGAGTAAAATAAAATACGACCCTCCCCCTAATTATATTTCCTAAAATATTTCTGAGAGCTGATTTGGAAAACGTTACCCCCTAATTCCCCTGCCCCCCCCCCCCTGTGACCTTTCGAAAGATCAGAATGGCTTCCCAGCTGTGCTACATGTACTATATAGCACTACTCTTACTGGACTTTGTATTTGGACTTCTTTTCTGGAGCTTTCACTATTGATTCGACTAGAGTTGTGCATTTTGACTTGTTGTGCTGTGCTTCGGGAATGAACTGTGTTTAACTGGTATATACTTTGTTTGGGTGTTGATGATGACCATGCTATCCATCAGTTGTAATATATGTCAATATCAGCTACACATACAATGTTTGTAACCGAGTCACATGAAAAGTGTGATATGACCCCCACACAATAGCCCATTCCCTTAGTAATATGCAAATTAGGGCTAAACATATGTCTTTTTGGTGAAACCTATAATTATAAAACTACTCAGCAGATTGGCTGAAATTTAACAGGGGTGCATCTGTGGGTGTATCGATGAGGAAATAATAAGCATATAATGATCTCATCAATATTATTCAAATTAGGTGTAAACATGTTCATTTTTGGTCAAACATTTATATCTAAAAAGTACTTGGTCAGTGAGACTGAAACTTGGTGAGATGTTTACTAGAAGTGTTATTCTGCAGATTTTCTTCAAAGTATTTTAACACAATTGGCCCTAGCAACCATTACCACGCCATTAGCAACAACTGAATGGCAGTATATTTTGGTTAAATAAGAACATTATCTCGTAGGCAGGTGAGTAAACATTCAAAAATTATATGCAAATATCCCTAGCAACCATTATCACGCCCATAGCAACAGCCAAATAAAGACGTATAGTGCAGAGATAACAGGAATTGAAAGACAAATGAATAAAACATTCAAGTAATGTATGTAAGTGTGCCAAGCAACAAGACCACGCCCATAGCAACAGCCAAATGATCACATATACTGCAAAGATAATAATTGGGATTAATAGACCATTGAATAAACATTCCAAAAATGTGTGTAAATTTGCCTAGCAACAAAACCACGTCCATAGCAACAGCCAAATAATCACGTATATTGCAAAGATAACAGAAGTTGAAAGGCAAATGAATAAACATTCAAAAATCGTATGCAAATGTACCTAGCAATAAGGCCACACCCATAGCAATAGCCAAATGATCACATATATTTTGAAGATAATGAGGATTAATGGACAAATGAATAAACATTTTAAAATGTATGCACATGTGTCTAGCAACAAGACCATGCCCATAGCAACATCCAAATGATCACATATGTTGCAAATACAATATCAGGAATTCATACACAAGTGAACAAAAGCATTCAGCAATGTATGCAAATATATCTAACAACATGACCACGCCCATAGCAACAGCCAAATGATCGCATATATCACAGAGATAGCAACATGGTTGGCTAGGCAACTGGATAGTCATTCAGCAAATGAACACCTATTGTTAGCATGGACGAGCATATGGATAAACCTTTTTAAAAACTGTACAATTGTGCTACATCACCATTGGCGGTATTTTTTCATAGTAGGGATTATTTGAACATTTTTTACACATATTATAAATTACGTCATCGGTTCGTGTAGAAATTTCATACTGACAGCAGATTTTAGCTCTAGTAATTGCAAGTGGTGCTCAAGTAAATAGAATACTGTGAGTACCTTTTAAATAACTACGCCTAAAGACTTGGAAACTCAGATTGTACCCCTTTAATGGGGTCTGAAACTGTTATTTCTTTAGGTGCGAATAACTCTCGTGTTTCTGTTTGCCATGGTACTTACGTTTTACCATCTTCAATTGTCATCATAGTACTTCAGATTACTAAGGTTGGATAGAGCGGACCAGTGAGGGCAGAGTTACACAATGTATCTAACAGTCTAGTGCATTCACATCCTAAGTATTATAGACCGTATTCAGACAATCAACAGTCACTATTGTCATCTGTGTTGTTACCAAGTCTCATCAATAGTTCGTTGTCAGTTTATAGAACAGTAACATTTAGTATTTGTCTTGTTTTCCTTGGACATTGGATATCATAACCAATTGAATAAATCATTAACAAAACATTGACACCGTGGATACAAACTTATAAGTTTTAGTCATATTCAGAAAGAAGTATGTGAAGACATCCTGTATTCTCATACAGATCATCGTTAGTATAGTATTTATAGGGAACCATAGCGGACAATGTCAGTGTAACTTTTATTAAGTTGGATCATTGCTAATTTTGATTTGTTTGTTTATGTTTTGTATCAGTTTGATGATACACCACTCCATTTGGCTTCTCAATATAACAATATTGAAGTAGTACGAATTCTTCTGGAAAGAAAGGCGGATTTCGATTTGAAGAATACGGTAAAAATTATCTTCTTTTAAACACATAAATATATTGTTTATACCATGACACTCATGGAATGTATGCATACATGTATGTATGTATGTATGTATGTATGTATGTATGTATGTATGTATGTATGTATGTATGTGTATGTATGTATGTATGTATGTATGCATGCATGTATGTATGTATGTATGTATGTATGTATGTATGTATGTATGTATGTATGTATGTGTGTGTGTATGTATGTATGTATGTATGTATGTATGTATGTATGTATGTATGTATGTATGTATGTATGTTTCACCCACACACGTGTGTCTGTCTGTCTGTCTGTCTCTGTCTGTCTGTCTGTTGAATTGACAAATTTATTTCAGTAGTATGGAATGAATTGTGTACAAGTATTCTGTTTATTTTTGTTATTGTGTTTGTGTTCATGTAGAAAGGGGAACGACCATTTGATGTTACAAAGTCAAGCGAAATAAAACGGCTGTTGATGCACCATATGAAGGTAAATACAAGTACATATGTATATTTAATTTCATTTACATTTCATCGTATATCCTATTCAGCACTTATAGCAGTGATATGCAATACCTATATGATTCGGATGTTTTTAAAATTTGTACCTTTGCAATATATAAATGCATGATTCCCCAGAGTATGATTTCGAATATACATTTTTGAGTTAAACAGTGTAAAGTTGGCTATAATTTTATTTGACAATATTTTTGAAATTACAGTTCATATGAAAAAATTAGATAGTGAATATGCTAATAAAGTATGTAGAATAATTAGTCTGTAATAGTAGATTTAGTATGTTTATGTATTTTATAACAAATTAATTATGTTTTCCTTTAATTATTGAACATACTACAATTTAACCATTTAGTGAGTGATACTGTTATTTCTTATATGTCAATTTTATTCTTTAAACTATTTTTGTAGACATTATGTACTTGTACATACAAGATTGTAAAACTCTGCTCTGCTTTGATTTATTTTCATAATATTCATAGTCTGTGTATGTACTTAATAACAAATTCATAATTTGAGTATTAGCTAACAATGAAGTGCAGTGATTGAAACTCTAAGTATCTAATTGTATACACAGTTTTATCCTTTCAACAATCCAATTAAATTATTCATGCTAACAAAGTTAAACACGATTTTTAAATGTTTATTCATCCATCTTGTGTTTAATTATTATTTTATATTCATATTATAAATTTCATTATTATTTTCATTTGTTATTCAAGTATATTTATGTAAAACTATTCATTTATTTAACTTTGACAATAGTCAGGCAGTCTACACAGGTGACAAATGCTTCTAAACATGGATCCCAAAATATAGTAAGAATATAATGTGTTAAAAAACAACATATATTATTTACCTTGCTTGCACTATACTGCAATTGTCTGAATATATTATGTATTTCACTCTCTTATAAAGCAACAAGATTACCAAGAACTGATGAAAGAGCCTGGAGTCGAACAGAAGAAATGCAAACTATTTTTGTGTGGCTATGCAGCTGTTGGAAAATCTACATTGACTAAGTCATTGCAAGGGGTATGTTTATAATTATCATTGTAAAACCAGTTAAATATATACGTAGTAAGTGTTTATTTATGTATACCAGGCATCACAGTTTTATGTACTGTAACAGAATAGCAATGGTGCACCTAATAAAATATACATATCATATACATAGATCATAGCTGAAGACTAAGTACTATCCAAGTCGATAAATGGTACACCTAATAAAATATACATATCATATACATAGATCATAGCTGAATACTAAGTACTATCCAAGTCTATAAATGGTACACCTAATAAAACATACATATCATATACATTGATCATAGCTGAAGACTAAGTACTATTTAAGTCTATAAATGGTACACCTAATAAAACATACATATCATATACATAGATCATAGCTAAAGACTAAGTACTATTCAAGTCTATAAATGGTACACCTAATAAAATATACATATCATATACATAGATCATAGCTGAATACTAAGTACTATCCAAGTCTATAAATGGTACACCTAATAAAACATACATATCATATACATTGATCATAGCTAAACACTAAGTACTATCCAAGTCTATAAATGGTACACCTAATAAACTATACATATCATATACATAGATCATAGCTGAAGACTAAGTACTATCCAAGTATATAGATGGTACGCCTAATAAAACATACATATCATATACATAGATCATAGCTGAAGACTAAGTACTATCTAAGTCTATAAATGGTACACCTAATAAAACATACGTATCATATACATAGATCATAGCTGAAGACTAAGTACTATCCAAGTCTATAAATGGTACACCTAATAAAACATACATATCATATACATAGATCATAGCTGAAGACTAAGTACTATCCAAGTCTATAAATGGTACACCTAATAAAACATACATATCATATACATAGATCATAGCTGAAGACTAAGTACTATCCAAGTCTATAAATGGTACACCTAATAAAACATACGTATCATATATATATAGATCATAGCTGAAGACTAAGTACTATCCAAGTCTATAAATGGTACACCTAATACAACATACATATCATATACATAGATCATAGCTGAAGACTAAGTACTATCCAAGTCTATAAATGGTACACCTAATAAAACATACATATCATATACATAGATCATAGCTGAAGACTAAGTACTATCCAAGTCTATAAATGGTACACCTAATAAAACATATATATCATATACATAGATCATAGCTGAAGACTAAGTACTATCTAAGTCTATAAATGATACACCTAATAAAACATACATATCATATACATAGATCATACCTGAAGACTAAGTACTATCTAAGTCTATAAATGGTACACCTAATAAAACATACATATCATATACATAGATCATAGCTGAAGACTAAGTACTATCCAAGTCTATAAATGGTACACCTAATACAACATACATATCATATACATAGATCATAGCTGAAGACTAAGTACTATCCAAGTCTATAAATGGTACACCTAATAAAACATACATATCATATACATAGATCATAGCTGAAGACTAAGTACTATCCAAGTCTATAAATGGTACACCTAATAAACCATACATACATAGATCATAGCTGAAGACTAAGTGCTATCCGAAACTGTATATTCCCGTTTATTCTTTTTTGTTTTGTTTCACCAAATTCTTTGTGATAAGAGTGCAAAACCCCAGCCTGTATTACGACACAGCAGAGACACATATGAATACTGCTACAATCGAATCAATCGATGCACTTTGCAAACACTACATATTATACACTGGGTCGCCTTAATTATGTTCTTCATGACAAGTATTTGTGTAGAAAGAGTGTAAGAGCTCAGACCCAATTCTGACTTATATATGGATACAAAATTTGTTTAGGTTCTGAGATTTAGTCTGTAAAAACTGAATACTATGTGAAACATGATGTTTACTCCTTCTATTTTCACAAAATTCTTTGTAGAAAGAGTGTGAGACCCCAGAACACATTCCAACACCAGGGATTGATGTGAATACTGGTAAAATAAGTTCTACAGTATATTATGATGATGATGATGATGATGATGATGATGATGATGATGAAGTTTTCAGCTTTTGGGATCTGGCAGGTCAACCTGAATACTATGTGACACACAATATGTTCCTTGCAGCTGTGTATTCTACATTCATTC
This sequence comes from Glandiceps talaboti, assembly GCF_964340395.1. Classification (NCBI taxonomy): domain Eukaryota; kingdom Metazoa; phylum Hemichordata; class Enteropneusta; family Spengelidae; genus Glandiceps; species Glandiceps talaboti. The sequence goes on along the minus strand of NC_135567.1, from coordinate 5,122,430 downwards.
TACTCTATATAATAGCTGATGAGGAGAATGGTAAACTAGTAAGTCCACAGGACATGATGGAAAGTCAGAAAGAGAAGGTATGTAATACTATCTTAAATATGGTATTTGTGTATTTGTTTTATTTAGACTTAAAAGCATTATAGATTATTTGCATAGGTCAGTACGTTTAAGTCAGAAGGAAGTAATTAATTTCTTGACTACTATAGTTGGTAAGTATGTTACGTTTTTGACTTCATCTCGTATATTGCATTGGATAAACATTAAAAAAAAAACGTTATTCAAGAATTCAAGACACTAGTTGCATTCAACAGAGGAAGTATTATTTTAATATTTAATACAGCATCTTTCATGTAGACAATTGGATGATAGATATACCAATACCTAATTATTTAAAATAAATAAATTGAGATGGCAATTAAAGATAGAAAGTAAATTATATTCGTATGCCTACATGGTCAAATATACTACTTGAATACAAGGCTATACCAAAACCGAATGCAGGGACTAACACACACGTTCGTTAAAAGAGAGAGAGAGAGAGAGAGAGAGAGAGAGAGAGAGAGAGAGAGAGAGAGAGAGAGAGAGAGAGAGAGAGAGAGAGAGAGACAGAGACAGACAGACAGATAGACAGACAGACAGACAGACAGACAGACAGACAGACAGACACTTAGCGAGGCCTATAGCACTACTAAACCTTACCAGTTCACAGAGAGAGACTAAAAATAGATTTATATAATTATTATATGCTGGAATTGTCCCCCCCCCCCCACACACACACACTATGTGCATATTTTAATCTGTAATAACTATGTAATTATATCTGTCATCTGATTATATGTTAACAGGTACTGACGTGGCTGAGATTTCTCAAAGCAACCAATGCATCAATTCAACAAGATTCAAATGCAGCAAGTGATTCTTCAGCATCTATTGGTAACACTAAACCATCAGTAATACTAGTAGCAAGTAGAGCTGACCTGGTAGAAGACCAAGATGAAGGTAGGTGAACTTTATGTAGCTCTACATATTGTACGAAAATTCCAATGACATATTCCACTTTCATGGAAGACAAGGTTTAGTGTATATACATGTTAGACATTCTAATCACGAAATCCCCCAAATTTCCAGCAAATAGACAGAACAACACATGGAGATGTCCAACCATATATATTTGCTACTTTTTTGTTTGCTGTTACATTCGGTAAGGAAATGGTTGTAATTTAGGGATGAACAGTGTGTGTGTGTGTGTGTGTGTGTGTCTGTCTGTCTGTCTGTCTGTCTGTCTGTCTGTCTGTCTGTCTGTCTGTCTGTCTGTCTGTCTGTCTGTCTGTCTGTCTGTCTGTCTGTCTGTCTGTCTGTCTGTCAGTCAGTCAGTCAGTCAGTCAGTCAGTCAGTCAGTCAGTCAGTCAGTCAGTCAGTCAGTCAGTCAGTCAGTCTGTCTGTCTGTCTGTCTGTCTGTCTGTCTGTCTGTCTGTCTGTCTGTCTGTCTGTCTGCCTTCCTGTCTGTCCAACTGTCCCTCTCTCTATCTGTCTGTCTGTTTCATCGTTTTCTCAAAAAATACTGTCTCAATTTAAACGAAATCTGGTGCAGATATTTTTAGGGTAATAGCCAGAACTGATGGGTTTTGAGTAAACATTCTACGAATATTAATGAATCATTTGTAAAATTAATGATTTTTGGTAATTAGGCTATAAAGTGAGAACTTCAAGTTCAATATAATTTGGTATATACATTGATGATAACAAAGTGCATGTTTGATAATATAGCTTGTAGTTCTTAAGATTTGTTCATGACATGATGAATCCCTCAGTAATATGCACATTAGGGTTAAAATGTGTCTTCTTGGTCAAAAATCTTTAATTCCAAAAATACTCAGCAGATTGGGATGAAAATTAATGGGGATGCATCTGGGGGGGTATAGATGAAGAAATATTAAACATATAATGATCTCATTAGTAATATGCAAGTTAGGTGTGCAAATGTGAATTTTGGTCAAAAATTTATATCTCAAAAAGTACTTGGTCAATGAGACTGAAACTTGGTGAGATGTTTCTGTGTTATTATGCACATTTTCTTCCTAACAATTTGACAAAATTTCCCTAGCAACCATGACCACGCCCTTAGCAACAACCAAATGACAGTATATTTTGGTCGAATAAGAACATCATCTGGTAGGTGAGTAAAAATAACAAAATGGTTGGGTAGGCAACTGGATAGTCATTCAGCAAATGAGCACATATACCTAGCATGGATCAGCAAGTGGATAAACATTGTTAAAAACTGTACAGTTGTGTTATAATGCCATTGACGATATTTTTTCTAATATCGATATTATCTAAAACATGTAACGACATGACAGGGAATAAGAAATGATAAAATAAGATATTATATAATCACCCACATAAATGGAATTAAAATTAAATGAAAAATTATTTAAATGAAATCTAGATAAATATAGCATACATTTTTGTAGAAATTGAAACAAATGACGGAAGCCAAAGTACTTTGAAATATTTATCCGCCCCTGATATCCAAAGCAAAATATTAAATAATTTCAAATATCATACTGTAAGAATTAACATGTGATCTGAAATTAGAAACCCAGCACCACATCTCACATTACAAGTAAGTCTTACTCAAAATCTTAGCATTAATATAGAAATTGTCACTGAAGGCGTGATCGTGTGAGTTTTCGAAATTTGGTTAGAAGTACAAACATGTAGTTCAGCAATCGCATTGACACCAGACCCCCCCCCCCCCCCCAACGAACGAACGAAGTAAGTTTATTGAGCTAGTGTGACACTGTGCGATCATTTGTAAATACGTTTGGAGCTCCAAAGTTTGTCTGTTTCCAATAGTTTCTCATCTCATGGTACAGAAGGCATCTTCTGAGCGAAATTTTCTAAATTTTAGAATAACTCTATGTTTGAGATGTCGCAGGATGCAGAGTTAATGACTTTTCCAAGTCAGAGATAAAATCAACCAAAGAAAAGACAAAGTGATATTTACACTCAAAATGATACATAACTTGATGTGACAGGTAATGGTATAGAAATGAAAGGAAGAGGTTATAGAGGAAGGGCCCGCCAAAGTAATTGTTAATATGTCATGTGTCTTCTGTTTGAAACAGTGCTAGTAATGTGCATCAAATGGACTTGTCCTTCTATTCACTTCATTTCAAATATGATATCTAGTATATTTTTGTAGCTTTGAAAAAATATCGTCAATGGCATTATAGCAGTTTCTAACAATGTTTATACACATGCCAAGTAATAACTGGTAAAGCCCAAAATTAATTGCTTAATGTAATATGCAATACCTCATAGGAAGTCATAACTCAGAGAGAGAAATTAAAGTTTCAAATGGCAGGGATTGAGACGGAACAGAATGTGAATGTTTTTTTTCACATTTAAATAAATTGAACATAAAGACCAAAAGGTCTCAACAACACAACAAATAACAAACACACCGATACTAGACAAATTGTACTTTTCAAATAGAGTGCGTTCATTTAGACTAAACATAAAGAAAACTACACAATTTGGAGAAGCAGATAATGACAATTTGTTTCTAAACCATCAATTATAGCACACATTTGGTAAAATAGGACGTAAAAACAAACCAATCAGTGCTGCCTTAAAAGACAAAGGGCAGCACTGGTAAACCCACCGAAAGAAGACATATTTATAGATATGCATACAATCCTATGTAATGAACAAAAACAGTGACGGGATATTAATAAAATCAAGAGGAATTTTTTTTTCTGATACCAAAACTATTGGGAAGAAGACAAAAAGATTTAGGAAAACAGTATCTCAGATACTGACAGCGTCAAAGATATATAATTATGTTGTAGCCTACGCTTGGAACCAGATATCCTTTCTGATTAATCATCTGGACATATACGGTGACCTAAAATCACACAATGAAAACAGAATCTTCTCCTTACACAAACTATTATTTCTAATAGGGTTAATATTTATAAACCCCACGAATGGTACCCTTGCTCAGGTTTGACAATTTGATAATGATGTTCATCTGATTTTTAAGGTCAAGACCTATCGTATGTATGTATGTATGTATGTATGTATGTATGTATGTATGTATGTATGTATGTATGTATGTATGTATGTATGTATGTTTGTGTCCAAGGAAAATTACAAGACAGAGTTCCAACATTATATTTTGTTACCATTCCAGTAGTGTCCTCACTACCTCAAAAAATTGAAACAAGTTGACGGCGAAAAAAGTCTTTAAGTACTTAAAGCAGACAGGTTTCAATTGACATATCAAATTTCCATCCTTGTTCGCCGTGAGTATAGGGTTTAATGTTGGCTATTTATGTTATATGTCATTCTTTTCTTTCAATAAATTCCTTTCATTCCTGGTCATTCATATTATTTTTTTTCTTTCTGTAAAATACTGTCTAGCTTATCTTTGAATCGTGGTGTTTTGTGTGTGTGCGTTTGTTTGTTTGTTTGTTTGTTTGTTTGTTTGTTTGTTTGCTTGCTTGCTTGCTTGCTTGTTGTCTTTTTGGGAGGTGAGGTTTAGAAGCAGACAAGGTTCAATTGACATTTCAATTATCCATCTACAATGTCTAGACTTTATCTGACAAAATAATCGAAAATTAGTTATAGCCTCGTGTGTTGATTAAACTGACGGCCTGAAAAGTTTACCTCAGATACATAAATTATAGAGTGAAAGTAAATGTGAATAATTAATATATGATTGTACACATCTTTCTCTCCAGCTGAGGCAGTTGCCGATGAAATCCTGAAAGAGGCCCAAGAGAAGTTTGGGAAGTACTTTGACATATCTGACAAACGATTCATTTTGAATTGTAAGGATATCGAGAGTGACGAAATGCAGCGACTGAGAAACTTGCTATGTAAGATAAAGGTATGGTTGTATAGAGTATATAATTCTGTATTACACATATATGCAAACTGTCAACAACCTCCATTAATCTGATGATAATTTATAAACTAACGATCCCAAGGAAAAAAGAATTGATCACGTATGATATTCATAGGGCTCAAAATACTGGGCACCAAACCTAACCAATTTCTTAAACTTAGTGTCCATTCAGTGAAGACTTGTTCTGGAGATGCGCTAACATCTAAGACAATTTGAACAATTCTAATGCAGATTGTGCAAGAATTGTTTCACTAAAAAAAGTCCAAACTATATTATTTGAAATTATATTTAACAATGCTCATTAGCAATATTGATTATCCATTGCTGTGGCCTTGCTGGCAATCATATATTAATTGTATTACATACAAGCTACCATTATATCACAGCGCTTTGTTTTTAGTAGATTTCAAATTCCTTGTAAACATACAAAAACCCAGTTTAATACATTTTAAGTTCTCATTTATTTATCTATCTATCTATCTATCTATCTATCTATCTATCTATCTATCTATCTATCTATCTATCTATCTATTTATTTATTTATTTATTTATTTATTTATTTATTTATTTATTTATTTATTTATTTAGTTATTTAGTATCATAATGTAAACATTGAAATTAATAATTCATATTTAAGTAAAGAAAAGAACACTTTATAGCCTTTCTAATTTTTGACATTGCATAAGATAAATTTGGTATAAAAGCACCATGCCAATAAATCTCTTAAAAGTAAGTATCTGTATACATTCCTTTTGATTTTAAATTCAGCCACATTTCATTGTTATTGACATTACAAAATTACAAAAGTAACATGTACTCTTGGAATTACAATTACGTCATACATGAGAAAACAAGAAAAAAGGAACACATCTAAATTGTGAAGACATTTGGAAAATATTGTCACACATTACGTATATAATGTTTTCAACCACAAATACACATGGCAATTTTACAACACTTTGGCAAATCTTGTGTTTACTTTATTTGTTTATTTTTTTTTAAAAAGATATGTACTGAAGCAGTGACAAGATGGAACAGTTCTGATATATCTTGGATACATAAGATTAATTCAAAACGTCTACATGTCATTTTTTTTACGTTTTCATTTCGAACATTATATTTAAAACGTTTATAGCTAGCACCAACAAATAGTCTATGATAAAAAATAGTGGCCCTGTATTTATAATTTGGTGTGTGAAATAAAGTAGAAGAAATCCCGAATAATTGGTAACTGAAACATCAACGAATATTTTTCACCTGAGACGTTATTGTCAATCCACTTAATTACAGAGATCAAAAGCTAGGATGATGCCATACATCTGTGAGGAGATACTTGAACAAAAAGACAAATGGATCACAGACGAACGATTTCCTGTGATGTATTGGACCAACTACGTCAAGGCAGTTAAATCAATCAGTGAACGTAATGAAGGCTTTGAAGATGACTTCCTTAGAAATGTGACGAGTTACATCCATGATATGGGAGAGGTATGTCACTTTTTAATAACCATATATATATATAGTTATAGTAATAATTATAGTACAGGTCTTCACCGATGGTTTTGATAGGACAACTTTTGGTAGCCGGTTATTATTTTAAAATAACTGATGATTACCCAAAATCGTTCTGTTAAAACCAATTATGAGCTCAAAGATCTGTACTATAATGAAATGATACTTAAAATTAGATGGTTGTAAATGTTGTACTACAGAACGTCAACCTTATTACCTACAACCTTCTTACACGACTGTTTACACTCGATCCACTCATTGTTATGTAAATTCACAAATTCACTATACAAATCACATCTTGCACATCTCAGTCAAATAATCCGATGTTTTCCCAAAATCTCAGAGTGAAATCCATGAGGCTGGCATAGACTCGTATTGTAACAAAGTTAGGGAGCCTTCAGTAATTACGAGGGGGAGGGCCGAGGGAAATCAGAAACGAGTTGGTCCTCCATAAAATATGACCCTCCCCTGTTGAAATGTTTGAAAAGCGTGGTATAAATGTTGGCAAACATAAAAAAGGCACTAAAATGAATGGGCTAAATGACAATCCGACTTCTTACAAGAACAGTTGATGTCATCAGTTTCATATCTATACTTTCATCATACAAAACTGAATAAATGTACTGAAAATATATGCAATAAAAGTAAAAGTTTAGGCTAACTCAAAGCTGATGCACACATTGTTTTGTTTCAATTGTGTTATGCAAACATAGGCAGTACTTAATTATCCTACCACACCCATTTATTCATGTTATCAAAAAAAGTACTTCATTCACACATTTCTTGGAATTTTGATATCATACTTTATTTTTACAATATCAATGTGTCTATTTTTGTACATTTTAGTCCTGCAGAAACCAATTTCTTGGCAATGTAATCACATATCGTTAAATCTACAACAAAATTCCTCGGAAACTAGTTATTCGCTCTGAAATAAAAAAGTATCTGGTCTTTTCTTGTTTAGATTACTATATGTCATGCTATATATTTTACTAATTAAAGACTAAATGAAAAAAGACAGGGTCCACGTATAAGGGGTTTTGGTATAGTTACATTTCTAACCTGGGGTGTGCTAGATAAAGTTATATTCCTATCCTGCTTT